>NW_019738883.1:385630-387961 GCF_002891405.2 Cryptotermes secundus
ACAGACAGTGTGGAGAGGGAGAAGAGTCAAGGAATGAAGTGGATGACGAATCTATTGCGTCAGACTCGAGTGCAGTCACGCCTCCGCCCTCGACCTTGAAAAGACCACCAGTGAAAGAGCCAGTAAATCGTCTAGAGTGTGGCCTGAAAATTCACAAAATGGTCCATGTTCCTCCCAGTAACAAGAAGAATGGTGCCCTGAGAAAGTGTCGCGTGAGTGCTAAGCACAAGATTAGAAAAGAAACAAGTGTCATGTGTGCAGGCTGTGGTGTGGCTCTCTGCAAACTTTCATGTTTCAATGTTTATCACACGAATAAAAACTAATAAAGAGGTATGGAAAGGCATTTATTGCATAAAATATTGTCTTTTAATTAGTTCCTGAAAATTTCGTATTTAAAAACCAATTCTTGTTGAAGTTGTTTAGGAAAACGTAACTACATGCATTTTAGCGACATAAGGTTTAAAGGGCCTGCCAGGACAGGGGTGGGATTTAAATACCCTTCGTGCCAGTCAAAGAGTTAATACCAGGGAATTTTCTAGGAAATGTCTCTCTTAAAAATGAAATGACATTATCTCCCACTTCCTGATGCAAGTTTAGATTTTCTGTAATTGTTACAAAAAAGTATTGAAGGCATCTGCAATTTCTCCTGGGTCCTCAACTTTTTCATCATTTATAAGGAGAGATGGTACCTGTTCAGCCAGATGTGTTACTGTAGCTGTGGCTACGGTAACACCAAACATGCTTCAAGCCTCGATATTTGTCGTGCCACCAAGGGAGCCCACATTCAAATTTACTGAGAAAGTTATATATGCAGAAGAAACTTTGATAGTTTCCCCTTGTAATGGTGTCTGACTTTTAGAAACATCATTTTCATCTTGGAACAACAACTTGTGTGTACATGCATATTGTGGCGTGCTGCCTAAAAGCCAGAATATCTGAGCCAGAGTGGGCTTCCATTGCTAGACAATGGCTCGAAGTCACGTTCCTGAATCGCTGTCTGGGTTACGAACATGACACGCAACAATGCATACTATGATGAGCGGCATGAAAGCCACAACCTGCACATCCACTGGGCGGAGCTTCACAGGGTGTGTTCCTATGGTAACACAAAATACATCATTACCCTGGGTATTGATGGAGCTACTGGAGACATATTCATGCTAACAACATTCTAAACAGCCTGTTACTATGGATATAAGAAAATGGAACTCTTCAAGGAGGTGATTCCTTTCCCATCTGCCTAGAAGGAATAAAGGGAGAGCATTTCAGAATTGCAGTGAAGAATTCGGAAGCGAAGTGCAGAGTTCCGAGAAAAGTGAGAGGAGAGTCCAGAAGAGCAGCGGTTCAAGACGCAGCCAACACTGAGGGATTCGGTATCCAGAAATTGTCAAATGGGTGAATTGCTGTAACTGAGCGTAACCATATTAATAATGTCCTATAAAACCCAATGATCAAAATGAAGAATCCACAATTATTTGCCACAGAACCCTGGACATATGACAATATGTATGAGCTCATGGGTGCATGCATGTAAAAAGAGTCACCATAGTTTCATCAAAACTACTTTGACATAATTTATTTAAATAGTACTCTGAAAATGAACCAAAAATGCATAAGAAACACTTACGCTCTACAATATGATAAAGCGGTAGTATCTGTATCACAGTACACTCTTCTCCTCCCCAGTACTGGTGAGACTCTTGCCACTCAGAGTCTGCTGCCAAGCAAAACTGAACTCCATCCTGACCCCGGAGGAAGGTCAGTGTCGGTCCACGGTAACCAAACACATGATGCATGAACCTATCAATAAAATAAAGAATTTGAGAAAGGTGCAAGATATTATAATTTATAGGGCATGACCTTTTTCAATATCAACCTCTCACATATATATTTAAATTACATTTATGTTACTCTTACAAGCAACATGCTTCTAATATATGAGTTTTAAGTACATATTACATTATCATATGTTCACAATCAGATGACAAATCAACAATAAAAAGAAAGAAAGAAAGAAAGAAAGATAGTTAGCTGTATAAAATGAATAGCTTTACGAAAGGAAGAAGTATAACTGTCACATTCTGGTGTTTCATAATACAGGTATGTTTTGTCTTTACTGTTAAAATAATACAGTAATAATTTTCTACAGAAATGAAAACAATATTTTCTGACACAAGCTACTTTCACTAAAGTTGCAAACAGGTATTAAATCGAAGAAAGCAGTCTTCTGGGCTTTGGCGCCGTGTATATGTGGTGTTAACCGACGTTTCGGAGGAACGTATCGCCCCCATCTTCAGGGTTGAAGAAAAAGCATAGGTAAATCTGCAAGCG
>NW_019738883.1:388140-405111 GCF_002891405.2 Cryptotermes secundus
AAAAAAAAAAAAAAACTGAAGTGTTAAATTTGATACAATTAATCTAGATAATATGTCTATACATTTAAAGTTTAATGATGAGATATTGCATGAGGAAACCCATGTTAAATCTTGGGCATTGAAATTGATAAGACCCTGAATTGGAAGTCATAGATTGAATTGATGCTGTCTAGATTGGGCAGGGTATGCTTTGCAATAAGAAATATGAAATTGTATAGCAATATTGAAACACTAAGGATGATTTACCACACATACTTTCATTCAATTATGAGATATGGGATAGTATTTTGGGGAAACTCGTTGGAGGCTAAGAAGATTTTTGTTTTACAAAAGGCCGTCAGGATAATGATGGGAATGAAACCCAGAGAATCATGTAGAACAGTTTTTAAAAAATTAAAAATTCTGACATTGAACTCTCAATATAGTTTATCTTTAATGATACTAATGATAAACAATTTGGGGCATTATACTTTCAATCATACAATTCATGGTAAATCAACAAGACAAGTTAGAAACCTACATGTTCCTCAATCACATCTAACAAAGAGGCAAAAAGGGGTCTATTGCATGAGTGTAAAAGTTGTTAATAGTTTGTCTGATTTTTTAATTGAGTTAGTACATAATAAAAAACAGTTTATTGGGAAACTAAAGGATGTATTGCTTCAAAACCCTTCTTATACTGTTGAGGAATTCTTGCTTTTCTGTCAAGACCTACAGCTAAGGAAAAGATGTGTCTGACAGCGCACACTTCACTAACATTATGTCCTTGGTTGTGCTTATATATACTTGCTGCAAGTTGTATTGCCTTTTAACTATTGTATGTGTTTTTGACAAGTATGGATTATATATGCTAGTGATTTTATTTGTGAATGTATAAGTGTCCAATGTTTTGTTTGCTTGCTGACATGTTTTATATTCGGTGCTGGTGGCACATTTGTGAATATTTTAAAGAAATGAAAATGAAAATGTATATGTATGTATGTATTGTACCCCTGATACTGTGTATTTTGTTGGTTCACAGTAATATTAACAAAAGCAATGATCATAGCAAAACACCAGAACACTCATTTCTTTATCTACTTATTACATAGTGGATTCTACCAGCCATGCTGGTGTTTCCCATTTTGATCCTGAAACAGGAAAGTACCAAATTCATTGAAGACAATCGACACCATGTTGGTTAGACTGATTCTCATATGATAAAGCATAAACAATTTTCTTCATGTAAGTGCTGATATGACTTCCAGGTACAGAAACAAACAAGAGAATAAGACAAAAGTGATTTAACTTGCCAGTTTCCAAGCCCTCAAATGTCAGTGTTCCTATACAAACTACCTCAGATGGCTAAATTTATCTGTTGATGAATTAAATAATTTCACAGTAGCATTTTACTCATACCACCATAAATGTAACCGGTGTGCCATTCCTGACAGTCAACAAAATGTGAAAACTGAAGTGATGGAATCTGAAGATTTATTCAAGATTGATGCAAGAAATGTGTAAATAATATTATGTCACTATTTAGGAACTGCAGCAAACAAGTTAAATTAACATATTTGTGTGGGCATCTACTCTGAAGAACTTTGTCATGTCTCTCTACTGTACAGTCACATGTGATGTGCATAATACTGGGCCATCAAGCAATTAGATGTTATCAAACATCTTTTTGCACAAGGTCCAATTTAGAGATCTGGACTAGTTAAATTAATGCATATCTAGTTGAAGGATAAATTAAGGTCAAAATTGGATTAAAATATATGTGTGTATATATATATATATTAGTTATTTCGCTGGTATACTGGTCACTCTGGTTGGGTTCCTTTCTAGGTGGTTATGATGTTATGAACTCTTTCATGTTCACATGTGTTATCTCCCATTTGTGAAAGGGAGTGTTCACAAACATAGGGACTTCCAAAAAGTACTACTCATCACATATGGTCACTAGGCACTGGTAACATATTAGCGGGTAAAGAGAGAAGAGAGGCACACATTCATCTGTTCGTATCTCTCTACAACGTCCATCTGAAATTCAGTACAAATACTTTCAAAACTGATGTCAAATAATAATGAATGCAAGCTCAGTGGCCTCACACTTGTGTATTTCTTGAAAACAGGAGTTGAATTCTTGCTGAAGAAGCCAAATTTATTCAGCATGTTTCTTAGCATTAGTGGGCTTTTACATTCTCAGAACTGGGAAGTGCGACATGCTGTTTGTTGAAGATGCTGATCCCTAACTGAAGCATCCCCTGCAATGCTGCTGTTTTGCCAAACGTTTCATTGACAAGAAGACTAGCTACCTGCAGGACAATCTTCAGTTTCTTCATGTGATGAGTGAGATGTCAATGCAAAATGCAGTGTCACATATCTAGGCATGGTCCCTAAACTCCTTCATTTCCAGAAATAATCCAATTTATAGCTTCTAGCCATACATGTATTTAAGCATCTGATGACAACTCAACCAACAACCTTTCTCAAAGTACACAATATCCCTACACTCAGATTCCATATAACCAAAGAAATCTTTAAATTGGCAATAATTCATTCCTTCTGAACCAATGAAATTAACAATTTTTAATCAGTGCACCAATATTCATCATTTTCATGGGTTTCACACACACATTTCTTTGGTGTATAAAACTATAGAATATTATCAAACTATCATCCATCGTATTCTTTGTATTACTTGTAATAAGTGAAGACATGTCATAGATCCTTCCAACCATACTTGATGCTCCATCCATCACTAGACCAGCTACTTTCTCTATGGGGATATCCATCATTTTTTACAATTATTCTCATAAATTTGTGCCTGTAGGTCTCATTCAGGCCGCCTCTGTGGTCTAGCAGTCAGAGTTCCTGGCTACAGATCCAGAGGTCTGGGTTTGATTCCTGGTGCTACCAGATTTTCTGAGAAGTAGTGGGTCTGGAACGGGGTCTACTCAGCCTCACGAGGATAATTGAGGAGCTATTTCAAGGAATAGCAGCTCCAGTCTAGAAAACTGAGATTAACAGCTGTGGGGGATCAGTTGTACTGACCACATGACACCCTCCATTCACTGAAGTTGGCACTAATTTTACCAACAAGTGGCGGGTTCTTGGTCGGTACAGTTTGCTTGCAGACTAAAACCATGGAGTTTGTTTGTAGGTCTCTTTCACTGTTATCATGCAACCAATTCATCAGATATACTGAACTCCATGTTGATTTTACAAACAAAGACAGCAAGATTCACTGTCACTTATGTCTGTTCTTTAGACCATTGCTATGGAAAACTGCAGAAAATGAGTGCTTTCACTTTTCTTTAATGTAGTTTGGCAGTTTCTCAATTATTCTTCCAGCTATAAATCCCCATTAACTAATTTCACAAATTGTTTCTTGTCTGGAAACATAACTTCTTTAAGCATTTTCATCTTTATTTGCTAAAATTTCAGAAACCAAGTAATTGGCATGCACTGCAATATCTGATTCTAATGATGAACTTTTGAATAAACTTTACCATTGCACAAGATGGTTTTGAAAGTTATTTTGGTCTACCTTAACTGGCCCTGTATGCCACTCAATTACAACACCTACTTCATTCTTTGTTTCAGTGTTGCTTAGTGCACTCAAGGTTTTGTCCAACAGTAGCACCACTGAAATCAAATACTGTTTACTAACAATCAATTATGTGTGTGAAACTCCCAGATCACTTCCATATATTCTTCCAGTTGTGCTTATTATATCCTTTACTAAGTGATAATGGGTATTCTCATCTATTAAAACAGGAACTCTGCTAACATAGTGTTCAAATGATAAATGTTGCTGATCTACCACTCTTTATTTCTACTTTGCCAAACAATAGTCAGATATATAAAACTTATTTTCAAATGAACATCATGACAATTTTAAAATTTATGGTGTCTCCATGCCATCATCTTGGCAATCTAAATAATGCCATCACTTTAATCTAGCAAAATGAAAACAATTCCAGCATTTAAAACAGATCAAGTCCACACACAACAAATCGTGAATTCTTGAAGGGGCATAAAAATAAGCACTTCCAGTCGACTTGGTCTTACCATACTAACAAAACATTAATTACTGCAAGCATGACACACAGGAGTAATTTTGGGTTTTATAAGTTAATAATTTCAATTGAAATAGTATGCATATATTACTTTAAACATTCTGCAATTATTTCAAATTCAATAATTTTAGTTTCTCATTTGCATAATTTACTCACAGGTTGTACAAAGAAGTACAGTGAGCTGAAGGCCACTCATGACTGAACCAATCACTTACCATTTATCAGTTATTAGGGATATGCCATGTCATGAGAAATACCACCTCATTTCTTACAAAACACGTGATTTGAAATAAAAGTACGAATCTAACAAGATTCTGTTTAGGTTACTTCTGAATTAGATAAAACAGATTGAGACCAAAGGGAGATATTTCTATTAAGTCAAATTTTGATGTTACGAGTTCATAACAGTAACATATGATAACAGAAAACATATATACAATATGCGAAGCTACATTTTACATTCTTCAGTTGAAAATTAATGACACTTAGCCATGTGTTTTGATTAAACAGACTATACATGTTAATTATAACATCACACGGTAATATCAAGCCAGTGTTGATGTGACATTTGAGTTAATAATCCTACTGTCAGACTGCATTACATGTATACAGTGGCAGTGTGCCTGTATGTTTTATGTATGAAACTAAATAGTTTCATTCATACCGCCTGCTGTATTCTACACCATTCTCTTATGAGATTTACTGAATACACAATATGCATATTTCAGTGAATATATTTTAGTTAACATGACAGCCTACAAAGTGCTACTTTTAGCTCCTTAATCATGCAAATGAAACATGTATGAGAGTGAAGGATTCATGAATGACAGAAAAGATCTAGGAAGAGAGATGAAAGTATTATCATACTGAGACATAAAGGAAAATGATGATAGAGAATAATATACTCTGAACATTTATTTGCATAGGAATGTATCACAAGCATATATAATGTCTTAGTGAGTAAAAGTAAAGCTATCCCTGTACCAGGCCATGAAGGCCCATAGGGTTGTGAGACTTTGAGGGTCCCACACTATCTAGACAATCGGCTCAAAGATGGCGGTAAGGCTGTTAGCCTTATATGCCGGCTACGCTTTACTCCCCAGGTAAATTATTTAATTAATTCCTGGTACTCATTTCTGTTAGAGGCTGAGTAATCCCCAGGGCCTAGTGCGGCTGGAAGGATTAGGTCAGCTTAAAAAAAATCCAATGACCTCATCGGGACTTGAACCCGCAACCTTCCGGCTTGTAGCATAGCCCTTCAACCAACTACGCTACCGAATGTCCTAGTCAGTACTCTGTGAAAATAACATTTCACACAGGAGCACACAATGGCTAAGGAGTAATGTCATATGATGGTTAACCAAGAAAATTACCCTAATTTTTAAACATTACAGATTAACCTTTAAAGGGAGAATGTCCGATATATCTACACTCAGGTGACATGATAAAACAGCCAAATATCTGATGTCATCAGTTTTGCATCTTCTTTTGAGGAGTCCTTCTGGTGCCCTGTGTATGTTTTTAGCCCAAACAAAGCATGGAATTTTACTCTGAAAGGTTTCAACATTATCTGTGTATAAACAGTCTATGCATCAAATTTATTTTCCTGTGCACACAACCATTCTAATCATGTGCAACAATTTGATGACACTGTGAACACAGACAGCACATTGGTTTTCCTTCTCATTCCCTTTCCAGTGTCTGTAACAATAGAATTGCTATTCAAACCTGATAAATATACATGGGTGAAGTAATATACCTCGTATGTGAGAGGAAATTAAAATTGTTTGATTCCATTTATGACACATTTGTCAGTGGCAGATTGCTAGCACCCTACTGTAATTTTCTTTGTTCATATGCATATGAAGCAGTTTAAAGAACAGGAAAGAAAAAGCAAGGAGAGGACAGTGTTACGACTGAATAAGATATTCTAGTGTTCAGTGGAAGATTCAGTTCCTCCTCCTGCTTCTTTCTGTTTCCACACTCAAACACATGTAGATCAGTCACCTGTAATCAGTATTGCAGGACCTTCAAAGCGTGTGTTTTTTTCAATTTAGCATGTGCGCAAGAAGATGCTGAAGAGCAGTAAGTTGACATAATCTCAGAAGAAGAACTTGAAGATACCACGCTTCAGCATCCATCATCTGCTGAAGAAAACGATGAAGGTTTAGAGTGGCGCTACCAACTTCCCTCTGACAAGGCATATGTGCACCAGTTCGTGGGACAACAAAATGGGCTGAAAAACTGCTGCTCCCAATCTTACTGAAAATTCACAACCATATTATTTTCTCTTGCTGTATCGTCTGACCAACCTAGCAGTAATTGTACAAGAGACCTACTGACATATGCAACAAGATGCACATGCAAGAAATAAATCAGATATTACATATTCTCAGCAAATAAGCTTAAGGATCTATACATATTTCTTGCAATTATAGTTCAGATGGGTCACAACCACACGTGCAGTAAGAAGCCATACTTGACCAAAGGTGAGCTCTACTATGTTCCTTTCTACTCCAGTGTGATAATTTTCTCACAATTCTGAAGTATCTGCATTTCATGGACAATCAGAACCAACACAAAACAGAGAAGATCTGGATTATGATAGATTATGGAAAATAAGACAAATATGACATTCTAAAATAACATTTTCAGAACTGTACCATCCACCAGAACACATGGCAGTGGATGAAGTAATTGTAAAATTCAGAGGGAAAGTCATCTTTTGGCAGTACATTGCAAAATGACATATGACATTTGGCACAAAAATTTATACACTCTGTGATAGATTTGGTTACACACATGACCTGAGGGTGTACCTGAGAAAAGAAAAAAGAAAGTGGCTAGCACAGAAGTTACACCTACAAATGGAATGGTACTAGAACTGGTTTGGAAAGTTCAAGGAGCTGGACATAAAACATTCAAGGACAATTATTTCACCTAAATGAAAATTTTCAATGATCTAGAGCAAAGAAAAATAAATGCATGCAGTACAGTTCATCTCAACAGTAAGGAGATGCCACTTAATTTCAGTCCTAAAGACCTACAACTGAAAAGAGGAGATATGTCCAGAGTACGGGGAAATCTAAGGGCTGTATGTTTGAAGGACAAATGAGATGTTTATGACCTTTCTAATATGCCAATTCCAACTGCAGAAGGTTAATTTCAAGGAAGGTGGGAAAGCTGTGAAGCTTCTGATCTCTGAAGATTACATAACCCTATGGTTTATGCTGACCTGAGTAACAGGATGGCAAACAGCTACAGCATTAGCAAGAAAACCTGAAAATGGGTAAAAAACTCTTCTTCCATTTGTTGGAGTTAACCATTCTGAATTTATACATTCTCTACAAGTCTTGTGGGGGAAATACAACCCATGTTAAGTTTAGGGAGCAGCTAGTTAGGGATCTTGTTATCTCCCACAAAGAGAATGCTGAAGTCCATGGTGTGTCAAGGGGTTTGCCCAGCAGTTCGGAGACCAAAATGAGCCAACTTGCAGTGAAACACTCTTTGCAGTGGCTGACCTAAGGAAAAGAGTAATGTTGTTGTGCATGTCAAAGGTAGAAACAAAGCCAAAAAAAACAGTCTACTACTGCAAGAAATGTGACTGTGGTCTGTGTGTTGTGCCATGTTTCCAGCTGTGGCATACAAAAAGTAACTCTGACTGGAACTGACTCTACTTGTGTCTGATAGTGTGCTTGGTGTGTAACGTGATCTGCAGCAAAAACACAGACCTCCTACCGTTCGATGCAGTGAGTGTGACGAAACTGTGACTTTCATGAATGAAGTTCTAAGCCTACAGACCACATAGCAATGTATGAACCAGAATTAGGGATGACGTGGAGTACAGGGTGGAACCGCACATGTAACTTGTCACATTTTTACTATGTATTCATTTTTTAAGTTCATAAATTTTACATATGTACTTCTTTCACAGAACAATTTTGTTAATCTGGCACAAAGCATATGGAATTTGACCAAAGAATGATGTCATGTTTTAAGAGTATGAGGCATTCATTCCTCTATTACACTGTTTTTGTTTGAGAAACATAAACAGTGGCGATATATATTCCTTCCTAGTCTGGTGCAACCAGAATTTAAAACCATCACTTTTAATTCCATTCATGTGCCAGGTGAAGGTTTATGTCTCAAAGT
Organism: Cryptotermes secundus; assembly: GCF_002891405.2. Lineage (NCBI taxonomy): Eukaryota > Metazoa > Arthropoda > Insecta > Blattodea > Kalotermitidae > Cryptotermes > Cryptotermes secundus. Next base: position 396,357 of record NW_019738883.1, read on the forward strand.
TAAAAGGTTAACATAAACAGACTAGGACTACCCACTGAAGCCTCCTCCTGTAACTCTACATGAGGTTAAGTGATACATGTCATAAAAGATCGCTGGGAATAGCACAGGTAACCCTGTAAAAACTGCACCTAGCATGACACAATTAGATCTGCTGCTAGCCATTTTGGCTTAAAACTGCAGAATACCTATTTCTTTGAAACATCTGCAAATCAAGCCAACACAACATGGTGTCAATACTCCAATATGGACACACAAATCCCAGTTCTGTCATTTCAGCAATGGCCATTAAGATACAGTGCTGAAAACTGTGGCAGAGCCTACTTGCCTGTTTGCTCCTAGACCATGCTGGTCGCTGTTATAGAGCAGGGTCCAGTGGGATGGACAGATGGAACCCAGCTGAAATATACAAACAGCCTACCAATTAGCTAGTCTAATCAAGCTCGAAGCTTCTTGCTAGTCTGATGATAATTCACTGAATGAAATGCAATCTGCCTACCATTCAGTAACACAGCTAATACAAATGTGTGGCCAGAATAAGAAACAAAGAAACACATTATACAATTTATCTACTGCGTAATGATGCTGACACGCAGGGTGGGAATGTAGATCCTGCAGCAACACAATTTACACAATAAGAGAAATGAAAAAGAATCACCTAATATTTACACAACCATGCACTTTGTAACACCCACATTACCCAGTAAATTATAGGTAATACAGACAAGAAACCACAGAGAAGTCTGCAGCTGACTATTTAAAGAATTTTTGTCTTTTGTTGTAACTACAGCTGTATCAAAAACTGTCTCCTCGGTGTTTGCCAAAATCAAAATTACTAAAACTACTAGCACTGTCATAATTCTGAGGTATTCACCAATGCTAGGGCAGTATTTCTCAGTTGGTGGTATGTGTCCCACTGGAGGGACATGACACTGCTGAGTGGGGTATGAGGTCTCAAAAATAAGAAATTCTCTTAATGATTAATATAATACCAAAACGTACAAAACTTAAAAATTTTGTTCTTACTATGGTGGAATTAACAGGTTTTGACAAAAGGGAATGCAGGATGTAGAGGCTGAGAATCACTGCTTCAGTGATTACCTTGCTCTTGGCTTCCAAGCATGATTCTTAGAACAACGTCCTGTCGCGTGCAGGACTGCAGAGCCACTGCTATAATGCCTTGCATACCTCACATTCTTTCATTACAGCTAAATAATGAGCAATGGCAGTGTGTGATGTCCTAGCAGGTCTGTGATAAACTGTAGTTCTAGTTTGTTATGCACTGCAGTCCTGCCCATATTCTCCCTGGCTTCATTACCAGTTACTGCAAAAAGACTGTGCATGAATACAAATCTAACTGTCTGGTTTAGATTGTGAAATAAGAAATGGGCATCCAATGAGAAATTTTAGATAATCAACATTACAAAGGAACTATCACATTTCTATTTTAATTCATGTATATATATATACAGGGGATGGACAAAAATATGGAAACACCTCGTGAAATGCATGCCTAAATTGAAGCGTTTATTTTAGCGACGTTTGTAGGTCACGCTATCGTATCTGCCCAACATCACTACCTGTACAACCTCCACAATTCGTTGCAAGCTTCATTTGTTGTCAAGACAATGTTATGTGCAATTTTTTGTGCATCACGTCAGAGCTAACAGAATCCGAACGCGGGCAAATTGTTGGGGCCCATATGGTGGGTGCTTCCTTAACCAAGGTAGCTGAGGTTTTTGGTGTTTTGCGAGGCACAGTATCCTAAATTATGACCGCATACAGGAGGACTGAAAAAACCGCATCCGATAAACACCAGCGTGGATGGAAATGTCTGCTGAGTGATCAAGACAGACGAACATTGCCTAGGATTGTGACGAAAAATAAGAAGACTACAGCTGAAAAAGTGACTGCTGAACTGAATGTCATGCTCACAAACCCTGTCAGCACCAAAACAGTACAAAGGGAACTCCACAAGCAGGGTATTTCTGGATGAGCTGCAATTCCAAAGCCACTCATCAGTGGTTTTCTGAGAATGAAGATGAAGTGTCACATCTGCAATGGCCCCCACAATCGCCAGATATCAATATTATTGAGCCTTTGTGGTCTGTTTTGGAGAGCAATCTGCACGCACACTATCCACCTCCATCATCGATAACAGAACTTACAATGTTTTTCAGGAAGAATGGTATAAGATTCCCTTGCAAATCATACAGGACCTCTATTTATCCATTCCAAGGAGACTGCAAGCCAGAGGTTGTCCTACACCATATTAGTCATGGTAATGTGTTCTTTGTTGGGTGTTTCCATATTTTTGTTCATCCCCTGTACATAGGTCGGATAAAAAGTAGTGGCAACACCTCTGTAGTTCTGAAATGACTTTATTACCTGAGATAAACACAGTTACATCCCTTCAATATAATCGCCCCCCATGTGTACCACCTTCTGCCAAAGTTGTGGAAGGCATCGTACACCATCAGCGCGTACACTTCTGTTGATGTCTAGCAGTGACTGCCCTACAGCATGAATAATCTCCTCTCTTGTGTTGTAACGTGTCCCTCGCAGTGGTTCTTTCATTTTGGCAAAGAGATCATAATTGCACGGACTCATATCAGGTGAGTATGGTGGATGTTGCAGTATCTCCCATTGCCAGCAGTGTAGGAGATCTTTGACAGCGGCAGCAGTATGAGCCCTTGCATTGTCATGAAGGATGACGGGGTTTGTTGCCAACAAGTGTCGTCGCTTTCTCCTGAGTGCTGGATGAAGATGATTATGCAGGAAATTGCAGTAGTAGGCAGTGTTTATTGTCTGTCGTTGAAGTACAGTGCGGTTCAGTATCACTCCATCAATGTCATATGCCACAACGATCATCGCCTTCACATTACTCTATGTAGGGCGCACTTTCTTTCGATGAGGAGAGCCAGGATGCTTCCATTCACTTGACTGTCGCTTCAAGTGCGGATCATATGAGTGAACCCAAGTTTCGTCCAGAGTGACGATCCTTCCAAGGAAGTCATTACCTTCCCTCTGGTACCAGTCCAACAAGTCCTGTGCAATTGCATAACGTTGCCATTGTTGCACCTCGGACATTGTATGGGGTACCCAACGCGCTGCAATTTTGCAGTATCCAAGAATATCATACAGAATGTGGAGCATGGTTCTGTGACATATTCCTACCTCAGCAGCTAACTCCCACGCAGCCCATTGATGATCAACATCCAGCAAAGCAGGAAGCTGAATTGTGTGGTTGTCAACATTGGGTCGCCCTGAATGACGGCTGGCCTGAATGGCAAAGCAGCATCACCACATGCTTCTTGCAGTCCCTGATAACAGTTTTTGTGCATTACGACCTCATGCAACTTCAATTTTTATCCAGGAGTGTTGTTCTTGTTTCGTAAACATGTTGTTAGGGTGCTTGAACTGGGCTCCTGCACTTCAAGACAATGTACAATGCAACTCAGTGAAACACAACCAGAGCCACTCACTGCACTACTTCAACTGAACTTCTGCTATCAGCTACGGATGGTGCTAGTGCCACCTGACGCACATCTTTCATGTTACAGTGTTACAGCAGTGTTGCCACTACTTTTTATCCAACCCTTCTATTTGTTAGAGTCGGGTTAGCACAGTTGGTAGTGACTGGCTGTGGGCTGGATGACCTAGGGGTTGGAGTTCGAGTCCTGGTAGGGTCAAGAATTTTCTTTTCCACGTTGTCCTCACTGGCTCTGAGGCCCTCCCTGCCTCATATTCAATGGGTACCGGGGGATCTTCCACAGGGTATGAAGCTGACCACTCACCTCCAACTAGTGTTGAAATCAAGAATATGTGGCTCTATACATCCATTCCCCCCCATATGTCTTCATGGTGTAGAGTTTAATTAGTTAGGCGCAGGGACAAATTTACCTCTGCCTTACATATTTGTTGAAATGGCAGACCATTACTGAATTTTATTCACTCATACCAATGCATGTAATTAAAACATTACATGTGGAAGTTATCAGGGAGCTGTGGTAGTGCAGTCAGTATAGCTTCTGGCTATGGGCTGGATGACTGAGGTGTTGAAGTTCAAGTCCCACTATGGGCAAGATATTTCTCCTCTCCACATCATTCAGACTGGTTCGGAGGCCCATCCAGCCTCCTAACCAATGGATACTGTGGGCTCTTTCCCCATGGGTAAAGAAGCCAGGGCCTGAAGCTGACCACTTACCTCCAATTAGTGCTGATGTCAAGAATATGGGGATCTATACATTAACTTCCCCGTACATCTTCATGGCCAAGTGCTTAATTAGTTAAGCACAGGAACAACTTTACTTTTATGTGAAAGTTATCACAATCAGAAAAAAGAGACTCAAAGATGGAAACTTCGCCCTTGCAAAAACTTGTTACAGAAATCTGAAATATTATCAGCCAGCCAATCTCCATATCAGAGTTTAACTTCAAAATTTTAATACTGAAATGCAGTCCTTTCAGATGCTTTGACGCAACTCAACACTCAGAAAGTCACGTTCATGCAGTAAATTATCAATTGCGGAGTGTTTTGTTTTAAAATAGTATCATTATACACAACTGTGGAATATTCATTTGTAAAGTAAAGTAAAGCTATCCCTGTACCAAGCCATGAAGGCTCATAGGGTTGTGAGATGTTCAGGGTCCCACACTATCTAGACAATCGGCTCAAAGATGGCAGTAAGGTTGTCAGCCATACGCGCCAGGTGCGCTTTACTCCCCAGGAAAATTATTTAATTCCTGGTATTCATTTCTGTTAGAGGCTGAGTAAACCTCAGGGCCATAGTGCGGCCAGAAGGATTAGGTCAACGGAAAAAAATCCAATGACCACATCGGGACTTGAACCCGTCACCTTCCTGCTTGTAGCATAGCCCCTCAACCAACTACGCTACCACGTGCCCCCATATTAATTTGTAGTTTTGTGAACTTCTTCACAAATAATCAAATGTTAGGACATAGCATGGTTAATTGATGAGGTTCAGCAGTAAATGCCTCTGCTAAATAATCCTTCCTCAGAAGACAAATGTGCAAGAGGAAATGAGAGGTTATTTATAATTAACATCTCTATTTATTATGGTTACTTATAGTGAATGAAAAACAAAGATTCTGAAGTCCTTAGATTTTTTCACTTTGAATTTTACATAACACAAAATGTCTGTGTAAAAGAGACTTGCAACAGTTCTACATATTTTGTTATCAGGAAGTTTAATCTACAGTTCTTATTATGAGCTGTTTAGACCAAAGGGTATTTCATCTGAAATGTCATCTTCTTGCACTTGGTTACTGCATGCACAACTTCGCTATCATTTCTTTCATTCTCTAGGCAGTGAAAATATAATGTTGGTTACTTATAAATTCTTGGTACTGAATGTATGTTCTTTGTAAATGTTCAGTTTATTATCAATAAAAATGGCATCACACTTCATTAGAGAGCAGAGGAGGAAGAATTATTTTAGTGAATAATGTTTCATAAGTGGCATAAATGAAGTGTGACTAGGAAATCAGCACACCGGATTCCACTGAGGTATGTTACCAGGTATGGTTTAGTCAAATAAACGTCTACAATTCTGGCTCAAATGTTGATACCAGATCTTTGTCAAAATGAAGAGCGTAGAATAGCATGGGGATTCTCCAGTGCCCATTCATGAAGACTGTGGAGACTGTTTACTGCATTGCTCTGTAAATGTTGCCTCCTCAGTGCACAACACATGGCATGACTAAAGGCACACCTACAATTTCATGTAGAAGGTACTAACAGAACTGAAGACAATGATTATTGTCCCTTGGCTGTGGCCAATGTACAAGTTATACATAAAGAAAGAAAAAATGGCAAAGCTATTCCTGTAACAGGCCATGAAGGTGAAAGGGGTGTGAGAGGTCAAGGCTTCCACATCTTCTAGGTAACTGGCTCACAGATGGTGGTAAGTTTGTCAGCCTTACGTGCCCACTGCCTCTTACCCCCAAGGAATCTTCCTGGTACCCATTTCTGTTAGAGGCTGTGTCGACCCCAGGGCCATATTATGGCTGAATGGATTAGGTCAACTGAAAAAAATTCAATGACCTCATTAGGATACAAATCCATGACCTTCCAGCTTGTAGGATAGCTCAGTTGATATAGTGACTGGCTATGGGCTGGACGACCGAGGGGTTGGGGTTTGAGTCCTGGTATGGTCAAGAATCTTCTCTTCTCCATATTGTCCAGACTGGTTCTTGGACTCATCCAACCTCCAATCCAATGGATACTTGGAGCTTTTTCCCTGGGGGGGGAGTGGCAGGGGCATGAAGCTGACCACTCACCTCCAACTAGGGCCAAGGTCAGGTAAATATGGATCTACATATTCACTCCCCCATCCACCTTCATGGCATACTGTTTAATTAGTTAAGAACAGGGACAAGTTATACAAGAAAAAGAAGTGCTCCTCATGTAGTGTATGGCAAATGGCAGTCTGATAGAGGCCTGTTTCATATGTAATTCAACAAGAGCTAGTTGATGGAATAGCACGTAAAGCATCCAACATTAACTCTTCATTCTGTACACTGTTTTTTGCCACAGCCAATGTGTCCTGGTGACATAAATCCGCCTGCTCTCCTCAAGCTGCAGTGTACCATTCCAAACAAACTGGTATACCCTTGATGCAGCTCTAGCATTTCCATTCTGAAAACTGTACACAAAATGCATACTGGCATACTCTGCTATCATAGATTATGCCATCTTATTTCACTGCTTCCATTTATTTTCTGAGCCATAAATGAATGGAGTAAGACATGTAACTTGTGACATTATAAAGGCTTTACTATGTGAACAAATATATCAAGACTAAAAGGCTGAAATAGCATAATTCTTCTTTGAATCATCTTGTATATAGAAGATAAATGGCTGTCCGTTCCATCTATCGCATCATACACGCACTGAAGAAAATATGAGGGTTGGAACTTTAATAGTGGCAACTATTTATTTACAACTGATACAAAACAGATGCATGTTTCGAAGTTTTACTGTCCTTCAATGCAGTCACCAGCATTGCGTACAATCCTCTGCCACCGATGTGGAAGTCGTAGGATACCTTTAGCAGTGCCTGTTGTGTTGATAGTTCACATGAAGCGGTCTACTGCCTGAAGAATCTCTTGAACAGTTCTGAAGCGAATGTCATGAAGTGGTTCTTTCATCTTAGGAATTAAGTCGAAGTCACAAGGGCTTCAGTCCGGGGAGTATGGTGGATGGTACAGCACTTCCCAGCCCCATCGATCGAACAAATCAGCCACAGCTTGCGCTGAATGCGGCTGAGCATTGTCCTGCAAAATGATGGGTGGGTTCTGCAGAGCGTGTCGCTGCTTATTTCTCAAAGCTGGTCGCAGGTAGTGTTCCAAAAATGAACAGTAATACTGCACATAGACGTTCTGCTGTCGGGGATCACTCTCCAGTAATGCAGAAAGAGCATACACTTCTTCTTCACTGACACTAGGATGACCTGGCCGACACATGTCTGCCACATTTTGGTGTCCCTCGTTGAAGGCTTTTACCCACCTCGCCACTGTTCTGTAAGGCAATTCGGATTCCCTGCAAGCCTCTTGAAGACCTTGTTGACACTGTCATGCTGTACAGCCTCTGGCACATTCAATCTTTATCCAACTCCACTGTTCCTGTTTCGAAAACATCGTGACAACACTACATTAGACCGCCAGCTAAGAAGAGGCTCTGTTCTTCTCATCACTGCGCACGCATGTGATGTGGGAAGGGAGAGTCCATTAGCTCTGAGGTAAGGTAGGTATGTAACTAACGTGTGGTATAAGTGACATTATTTGGTTCCGCCGCGTGGCATCTCTAGAGCAATGTTGCCACTATTAAAGTTCCAACCCTCGTATGTAAATAAGAAACATTTATTTTCACGGGTATTCTTTAGAACATCACTGAATTAAAAAAAATACACAAAGAAAAAGTATGCAACTGATCCCTCAAGTTTTGTTGGCTAAACTTCATATTTCTAAAGCAAACTGGAAACTGATATACAGAGTAATTCATAAGTCTCTTCAGGATTTCTGAACTCGGCAGTAAAAGTAAAGTAAAGCTATCCCTGTACCAGGCCGTGAAGGCCCATAGGGTTGTGAGACGTTGAGGGTCCCACATTATCTAGACCAGGGGTCTCCAAACTTTTCGAACGGTGGGCCACATTAGGTAATTCAGCACTTTCAACGGGCCGGATAAAATGAGAAATTAATAACTCTAGGTATATGAGTTTTATCGAAAGCACAGAATTTCATAAAATAAATACAAAGTACGTGAGAATAAATTATCGTATATTAATGACAACAGACAGTAGCAGCAAATGCTCATATTTTCATCACAAATTTTAATAAAACAATTAATGTGAATGATGGAACTCTTTCTGCATTCTTAAAATCTGATTAAATTGAGGTTCAAACTTTGAAATGCTAATCACAAGTAGCGACTTTAAATGTTCATCGGATAAATTTGCCCTGTATTTCGACTTGATGTTCTTCATCTGGGAAAAATTTTGTTCACACAGATATGTCGCCAAAAAATGGAGATAAATTTACAAGCAAATTTCTTTAAATTTGGAAATTACTCAGAGTTCAGAAATTTATAAAATTCGATCAAACTTCTTTCCCTGTATTTGTCTTTAATATATGATAATTTTCCTGAAGTTCAATAATTTCCATTTTAATTTGACTTAGGACATCTGGAGCATCACAGTCAAATGGATTTTGAAACAATCTAATTTCCTGAGCACTG
>NW_019738883.1:406177-419532 GCF_002891405.2 Cryptotermes secundus
TCTTGGAATTTGCCAAAACTGAGTCAATTGTGATGGTGCAACAGAGGTTTCGGACCAAGTACCACAAAGAACCATCCATGGATAAAACAACTTGCAAGTGGTACAAGAAATTCCAGCAGAGTGGCTGCCTGTGTGCTGTGAAATGAATGGGCCTGCCATGGCCATCAGCCAAGACTGTCGAGAGTGTGCAGGCAGTATCCTTTTGCATAAAGGCGTTTGTGCAGAATGGACCAGACACTTGACTGAGACATCTGTATTTCCTGGCTCACGCAATGTGTTGACTTCTGCGTGCTCTTGACAAAAAGTTTCTTGCACATGTTCAACATATTCTGTGTGGTATTTGGTTCGAAACCTCCAATGCACCGTCATAACTGACTCAGTTTTGGCAAATTCCAAGACACAGAACACTTTCTTATCCCCTGTCCTCACCATGTTTCATCTTAACTGCCCCTAGCAGTGAAGCCTGCAAGTATGCTGTGGTGCCCATTACCCAAACAAACTTGGAGAGATTCTCTACCTATTGATATGCTCCTTTCAGCTGTGCCTGTCTTGGTTGGTGCGCTACTGAGTTCGGAAATTCCTGAGGGACCCATGAATTACCCTGTATGTGATTAGCCTGGCAGTACCTTTCAGATAACAAGCAGAAGCTCCAAAACATTCTGTACCCCAAAAACAATGTCTCAAATTTGTGTGTGTATTCTTTATATTAGAAATTAAATTAGAAAGAATGTTCTTTCAACGGTTTAAAAAATCTAGGTGCAATATGGATACAAATTGCTGTCTCAAATTTAGCTTTTGTCATGCTAAATGGCAAATGTTTCAAGATTTACACTTTTGCTATGGGATACCCAGAGAAAGGTGTGGGGGGGGGGTGCAGAAAAGAAAGGGGGAAGGAAAAACGTGATCAGGGCAGATGTAAGAACGTTCCTTTATCATTTATAGTTCAAATAATGCATCAGCATCAATATGACATGGCAGAGAGACAACAAAGGAGAGATGCTTTGTACTGGCTGCACTAGTGTTAATATGATATGACAGAGAGACAAGAGGAGGGGCACAGTTCTGTACATTGCTAAAGAGTATTGCCTTCATATTATATTTTCTGGGCCCTAGCGGATGCCTACAGTATTATTCCTCTCTTCATAAAAATTCAGAACTGGTTTCTTGGATTGGTGTGTGTGTTTATTCAGTTATATCTAATAAAACATACCATCTTGGCCAGGAATGTCTGTGACGAGAGGCCATTAGACGAGCTGGATGGTGAGTGATGCAGCGATGGTTTTGTGTAGAACGAGGGGAGGGAAGATGACAACAGCCACACTTCTGATACAGGCAATATATCATTCTCCTTGTTTTCTGATGTTGGGAACAAAATATCTCTTTCCAGCACTGGTGTATCCAGCTCCAGACCCTGAATAATGCAAGAGAACATATCACAACAGAGAGAAATCAACAGAAACATAATTCCATGCAATTCAGATCCTCAGACTTTCAGAGCTGGGGCTTAATGTGTGGCTTTGGCATTTGGGGCTAGGTTGCATCAAATGTTGAGGTCTGTGTAATGGCTGCCAAAACCCCTCCCCCAAGTTATTAACCCTGAAGAATACAACCAGAAGGTCTACTGAACATGCAATGCAGCCTAGGCAAAAAAGTCAAAGCCACATGATACCATGGAAGCTGAATGTAAGTCCATCCTCACTTAACTTTAACGACAGGTAACTACACAGCTTTTAATGATACAGTTTATAAATACTTGAGTTCAAGAGTTATGAAGTTCACATTACACTCTTACCAACAAATGGAAGCTCATGAGTCCAGATATTATTATTCTCTACAGCACTGGAGCTTAGCACATTTCCTGCATGGAAAGTGAATTATTTCTACTATTACATGTTCCCAGTTTTTGTGTGTTCTCGTAAGAAATGCATAAATTGCTTGACCACCAGATTGTAACAAAATGTTAATATTCAGGATCTATATTGAAACTGCTAGAAAAATTTAATTTATTTTTATTGGAACATTATACATTCTACTTTAAATGAGATTTTAATCAAATCTCATGTTTCTCAAAAGTGATACATCATTAAAAAAGAAGTACAATACAGGACATATAGTTGCATCTCATTAACATCAGCAGCTTCTATTTCTCAAAATTTTTTGTTACATATTTAACAAAACACAATAAACTATCCATTATTTTGGATGCTGATTATGTCATTCTGACAGCTGCATGAGAAAAAACCTACAGAACATCAAAACATGTTTTTGCTCACACAACAATTTACAGAAGTAGGAAAACATGAATGATACTTAAAAAAAGTCACAGTCAAATGTGTAGCACACCTGCTTTCTATATTCAGGACATCTGAGTTCAAACCTCAGTGCAGACTGGATATCCTGACCATGATGTATCAAGGTTCTGTCAGCCCTTTCAGGCAAATGACAGCACAGCAACTAAAATTAGGCCAAGAGCACTTCCATTCATGTCCTTTCCAATTCATTATTCACTGATCATTCTATGTTATATAATCTGAACTGAAAAAACACGCATATCTTATGTGAATAAATATCTAGACAACAACTTCCAGCATGGTCAATGCTGCACTTGAATATGTAACTCTTTGTGAATTCATTTAACAAATTTCCATGAAAGACACAATAATGGACACCAACATATTGTAATGTGTATAGCTAGGCAATGGCATGATAAACACCTTCTCATTTATGTGCACTAAACAATGGGATGTATGTTTATAGCTTGCTGCTAGGCAACAGTCAGCATGCTAATGGACTGGCAAGATAGATATCATGCGACTGGTTTTCTATTGGGTCTGCACCATGAACTATGCAACAGTTCAGGAAACAAACCTCAACAACACAGAGAGTGTTTTGTGTGGTTCATTCCACAGCTATATAATGAGATTCACAAGAATAACCAAAGCAGTGAGTTCTGAGTTCTTGGTAGCCACAGAAAGTTCGTCGACTTTTGAGGATTAGAGGGCGTCATTCATGTGTAATACTTGGAGTAGGTGATTCAGTGAGATTCTTATAGTTCCTGCATTTTAACTGTGGTACCAGGAGAGGACCACATGTGAATGTGATTAAGGACTTGTAACCAAAGTGTTAATAAATCCAATCATCTGAACTAGAACACGTCATTTTTGTCACGTGTACCACCCTACACATAATATATTGGAAATATGTTATGTTGTCTCCAATTGCACAGTCACATTAATATGCTACAATGTCAGCCAGTCCATCCTTATTAAATGTCCTGATGTTCACCTACGTTTTCTTATGTAGGTTCAATCTTAACGATTTCATGATTATCATGTTTGTCATTTTCTGTACCACAACTAATTCTGCATACATTTTCCAATTTTTGTTGTTACTTTAGGCATGTTTCTATCTCTTTCTGCCAACGAAATTATTAAGCATACTTTTGCTGAACCACTCCCTATGACATAAGTGTTTGAGAATACTGTCCCACTTTTTCTTTATGAAAATTTTGGATCTCTAGTATAAGCTAATTTAAAATAAAAAAGAAAGCAAAATCACTTACCAAGAAAATAATTGCATCATTGCAACACAAAAAGACAGAATAACATTAAATGCTGTAGCAATGTCTTTTTCATAATATATCATGGTTATCTACTGCACACTTACAGCGCTGGCCAACTGCCCTGCCTCCCGATATACTGTGCTCAGCATGTGAACAACATAACGATGGATTCCGACAATTAGCCTTGGAGTGTGTTGTTCAATCCAGTGTGACAAGAAGGTAACAGACACACATGACTTGCGGTGAAACTGAAAATGAAAAGTTACCATTTTTTAAGATTAAACATTACAGTTCATGTTGGGTTCTCAAATACTGCAGACATAAACACAAGAAAACTGATTATGTGAATTCTTAAATGCAGCAGGAATTACACCACTGAACAGTTTTACTTCAGAAGTGACATGTCTGAATTTATTTTCGAAGCCCCTACATCACATACCCTGTGGGTGGCTGTCTGGACTGCTATTGTATGCTGCCTTCACACTTTTAATTTATTTTTCATTTGTGCCATCTACATACTGAACTCATCAACAGACTGCAAATTTTCTGTGGTGTATGCCCCAGTGAGGTTCCTTTTCTTAAGTGCTTCTAGTACAGTAAGATGACCTGAGACAAAAAGTGCTGCTTCTGACTGTGTGGCAGTAGTTTACTGTAAAACTGTAGAGGCAACCACACAAGATATAACCCTACATGTGACAGTGACTTTTATCAATCTCTACTTACACAGAACTCCATAACTAGTACCGTAAAAAAGGCAACAAACTATTTTTATTGTTTTAATTGGTTTTACTCGTACTATATCCCATGACCTGTTATATTTTATATAGTGTCTTACAGTGTCAAGTTCTTCCTGATCCCATTAAGCTCATGTTCTTCATCTGCACACTTTGTGTATTCTCTTCTATAATACTTTGTCACTATATTTTCCTGTCATTTTACAGAACGTGTGTGAAGATGTTAGTAGCAATGAAGCAACTAAAATCTCAGTATTTCAATGAAATGCTCCATACAGGGGATAATTTGCACATACAGGGTTTGTCCGAAAAGTAATGTCAGTGAGTCGATTAAAAAACTTTTATGGATTAGATCGGTGCAACACATTAAAAGGCTTCAAAATAGGCTTCTTCTGCGTCGATACATCGATTCCAGCGAGATTTCTAGGCATCGAAGGCGTCATGGTAGGCCTCCTCCGGAATGTCCTTTAGAGCCTTGGTGCAAGCCTCTTTGACTTCGCCAACTGTCCCAAAATGATGTCCTTTCATGAGAGTTTTCAAGCGCGGAAACAAAAAGAAGTCTGGGGAGCCACGTCAGGACTGTAGGGCGGCTGGGGAACCGTTGGCACCTTTGAATTGGTCAGGAAGCGGGTCACGAGGAAGGCGGTGTGGGCTGGCGCATTGTCATGGTGAAGTTTCCAATCGTCCGCGATGTCGGGCCGGATGAGACAAACACTTCGTTTGAGTCTCTTTAGCACTTCCATGTAGAATTTGGCGTTGATGGTTGTACCATGTAGTACAAACTCACATTTTCGTCGGTGGTGCTTGTTGATGGCCGTCCAGCGCGGGCTTCATCGTCGACCTCTTCACGGCCTTCTAAAAAGGCCCTGTGCCACCGGTAGACCTGACATTCCGACAAACAATCATCACCGAAGGCCGTCTTTATCATGGGAAAAGTTTCCACTGCAGACTTGCCAAGTTTCACACAAAACATGATGGCAATCCTTTGTTCCAAGGAGCGCTGCATTGCGGCTTGCACGGGAGACAAAAACGAGTTTCACGGAAAAGCCTTTCGTCACTCTCAGGAAGTTCGGAGACGACTAAGCGACCGCGGGTTCATAAGCTGACTTCCCCCTCCACCGATCCCAACCGGTCTGAGAGTGCTGCGACATATAGTCACTTCACAATAAAATAACTGACATTACTTTTCGGACAAACCCTGTATGAGATGAACAACATCCTCAATAGCACAAGAATGAAAATATTCTGACATGACACCTGAAAGCCAGAACAGTTCATTGCTAGACAGTGGCTTGCTAGGCACAGTTCTGCAGCAATGGACAGACTTGTGGAAACAAAAGAGCTGCTATGAAATCAACATGTTTCCATAGAGATGTGGATTCATGAAGACTGACTTCATACGGAATGTGTATTCCATGTCACTGGACAGGCAACAAATGTCCTCCATGGTTATGAGAGACTATAAGTCGCTGTGCAGAGAAGAACGGATGGAGTCTTCATTCGTCATTTGTCTTTAGTGATTCATAAGAGAGTTCAGTTGAAAGTCAAACTACTTCCCGTTGAGTGTCCAGTCAGAAGAAGATGACAGTATGTGAGATAGTGATTTGTAAACTGTTGTAACCAGTCATAATAAAGGTACAATAAGGCTGCACCATAGCTAAAGTGGTTAGTTGCTGGCTTCCCACCACGGCGGCCTGGGTTCGATCCTGGGTCTGGTCAAGTGGGATTTGTGGTGGACGAAGTGGCACTGAGGCGGCTTTTCTCCGAGCACTTCGGTTTTCTCTGCCAATCTTCATTCCACCAAATTCTCCATCATCATAATCACCTGGGGCAGGTACAATAGGCCAATCAGTGGCCGCTGTGCCGAGTGGACCCACCTGGACTCCACCCCCACTAAGCGAAAAGGTACAATAAATTCGATCATCAAATCAAAAACCTGTCTTATTAGTCGCGCAAACCCCAGATATGTGACAGTATGAAGACAGTAAAATAAAAAGAATGGCCAAAGTCCATGACACACATAAGCAAACAATGAAACACCTGATGTTATGACATGAAATAATTTATATTTAAGCTAGCAGAGTTTCTAGAAGCACATCAGTTAATCAGAAAAGTAGAGAATCCAGTTTTTGTTAACTCAGGGCCTATCAGATTTATTTCATAACTGGAAAATTGAAATTCAAAGAGTACTAATTAGTTTCACCAAACAATAACCACAGACAGAGCTGAACGAATTGGCATAGTGCTAATGCTCCAGATTTGTATTCCAGAGGTGGTTAATGGCTATCCTAAGAGACGATAATTAATTGCAGTTCAACAGCTCAAACTGGAGCATTGTACACCTGATGATGACCCGGGGTAAGGGCTGAAACATGTTACGTCTGTAAAAACATAATAAAAGCAAATGTTGATACAGTAATGTCTTCTTTGTATTTTAAATACAGAATATTGTTGTGTAGACTGCATACCTTATATACTTTTGTATATCTTGTTCTAAGAGAGCTTTTTTATGGCTTTCCCTGATCCCTCCCGGAAAATATCAGGCCAGTATCTTGCTTAGGCCATAAGTGCCTCTTTCCAAAGCCCTTCAAATTTATCATTCATCTTTCATCTTACCATTTGATGCTACACGGTCAAATTACTGACAGTGTCATAAAATAACCCACCCACATATACTGAAGTATGTGGCAAATCTCTCAAACAAAATGTAAGCTTACATGCACACTAAAATTAAGTTCAAGAATATACTATTGTAAGTGGAGATTATATTAGGCTCCTTTAAATTATATGTAAGTACATATATGTCCATATACTTATCAACAAGCTAAATAACTTATCATGGCATTAATAAAAACAACAAAAGTAATTCACCCACTACTTGAGAATATTCATATTACTGTAGAGTGTTCATAAGAATGACAGATTCCATTATTCTGAACAAGCAGTTGGCCATGAATGCAGAGAGTTCCTGCAGCAGAACCTGATAATGCGCCAAACATACAAACCTACCAACCACTTAACAAAATTTGGTGAACCAGTCTTGCAGTATACTTCATATAATTATTTTACGCTTGCCACTGGTCTTTGTTAACTCATTAACAACAAGTGGGTGAGCATATTTCTGAAAGTCTTCATGCATGAAGGTTTTGAAAATCACTTAAAGGAAGTGTTCCATAAGAATCAGTACTGTCCAGTCCCCAACCCCAGAACATCACAGAACTTGTGAAACTCACAAACATGAAAGCCAAGTATCTGCACACACCACCTCAACTAAAAACATTCACCATTTATCTCAAGTTTTACACCCTTCTTCTTATCAAATGGCAAAGAGACAAATCTTTTTTTACTGGACAGTTGCAGTAACACTGGTGACTGCACAGTGACGATTTACAAATGCAAATGTGATAACTGAGGAAGGGGGAAACTTTCATCAAAGAGGTATAATCGTCCAATGCCGCCCTCCATTTATTTTTTTTTTATTTTTATTTAGTTATGAGTATTATAAAATAGTAGGTTACATTAAGGAATAGTAGATGGACATAGACCTGTTTATGTATTCAGGTGGTTAAACAATTAGTTTTAACGCACATGCAAAAGCCAGGCAGGAAGACTCCCTGCTGAGACTCCTTAGGATAGCTGGAATGGCAGAAAGCGACCATGTCGAGAATTGTGAGATGACAAGCGTGAAGGGTCGTAAGTTTAAGAAAGGGGGGGGTGTATTCGCTTTCTGACGCGTAGCCCAGAATACATCATTTTTGACAGCAAAGACGTTGGAGCAAATTTGGCTAAGTGTGGAGAAAGCTGACAGCCCATTGGAAATCTAGGAAGTTATGTAAATTCCCTTAGTTTAAATTGACCAATGAAGGCAAGATAAGATGTTTCTTGAATTCAGGAGAGCGGGAACTAAAGGGACGCTATCCAGAGCGTCGGTTTTGAAAGTCAGTCGGTTACGATTCGTTGGTGTGCACGGACGTAAACTTACGTTCTTCCAAATTCAAACAAAGGACTCTGTTACCATGTTACTTTGTGCACGGACCGGAAATTACATCATCTAAATCTAAAAACAAAGGATTCAGCCAAGTATAAGTAAATAAAGAAATAAATAAATTAACAGGCGAGTTTGCGAATAAGCAAGAGTCATTTAACTGTCATATTAATGTACGTGTTGCAGTGATAAGTGTGAACGGTTATCAAAGAAATGGTGCCACAATAAACCAGAATCATGTTGTACGTGTGCATTTGATCGCTTCCCTGTGCTCTTCTGAGTTAAGGTCCTGTATGCGATCCTGAGGATAGAACTCCTTGCCCTACCTACTGGCTAGCATAAAAAAAAAAACCCCTGAGAAATTAAAGAGTGCTACAACAAGGAGAAGACGAGCGACGCTGCAACAGGTAAGGTGAGGCTGGAAGTTGCATCGCATCGCACAACAAGAGGAACGGTGAGAGAAGAAAAGGGCGGGCATAGAGGGATGATTTCATAGAAAAACTGAAAATATCACATACTTCCTCTCAAATAGGAGATACCAGAGAACTGATTTTTCAATTACTACTTTTCAAAACTGATGGTTGTCTGATAGACAAAGAAGCTAATGCTGGAGCTGGAGTATACCCATACCTTTTCGCACACTATATAGCAGTAGGCGAAAACAAATCAAACTTCGATGCAGAAATAAAAGCAATACTATTTGCATTGGAACAACTAATCGGCAGACCCAACATGTTTAATAAAGCGGTTCTGCTTGTGGGTTCAAAAGCAGCCATACAAGCCACATCCTCAAACAAAAGAACTATCATGAGACAGATAACTGAAACAAAAAACTAATAGAACTACTGGAAAACACAAAAAAGATAATATACATTCAATGGATACCATCACATGTTGGCATCAACTGAAACAATATTGCTGATGAACTGGCAAGGAAGGGCACAAGACTGCATCACCAAAATAAAATTTTAAGTGTCCACACACTTGCTAACAAAATCAAAACTAAAACAAGAAACACTCCATATCATCAACAAAGAATCATACAAGAAATGGTCAGAAATAGGAAAACTTTGGGAAATTAACAGCAAGAAACCCAGAAAAGAAGCTGTTGCAAATTTTCGATTGAATACAGGACATGAATGCCTTGCAGTACATCTTTATAAGATATGAATATATAACACAGAAGAATATACACCGTGCAACTTGACAGGATCAACTATGGGAAAAGAACACCTCCTTCAATGCACTAATCTTAAGAAGGAGATGCAACAAAGCAAGAACTTGAGTGCTCTCTATTGGGAAGCAAGAAGCAAAATGGGTTCAATGATCCCAAATGCAGCCATTGGAAACCAAACAACCAACCAACTTTTCAAAACAACTTCTCATGGAAAACATCTGAATATGAACAAATATCTGGTTCCATTTTCTGTCTGCAAGTCTATGAACCAAAGCATCTTTTCTAACTACCCCTACAAGTGCATATAATACAACCAAAATAAACTTACAGCACAATCAATAACAGCTTGTAAGATGTTGGAGAGCTGTTTGCAAGTTTGTGGACCTTCTGGATAGTGGTCCATAGCCAATTTATATGCCTGAAGTAGAAGCTGACGAAAACCGTCCTGATCAATATCACTTCCTTCTGCGTACATCTGTAACAGAAAGATACTGCTCATTAATTAAAAAATTAAAGCAGAGGTCCAGCTGCATAAGAAGACTCTTTGTCCAAGTCCATGTTAAAAGTCACACGTACACAACATGCATTCTTGTTTATTTTATAAAGCTGTAACATTTTATGAGCCTATGTAGCATTCAAGTTCACATTCCTCTCCAATTTAAATTCAACTGGAACCGGGTGTTCAAACTGGTTATATAGGAACATATCCACGTCTCTTGTACTGTGTTCAAATGCTGTGAATTCATGTATGTATCTGCCAAACCCACATACAGGCATCGTACTGTTACAGGTTAGTGACTAGACATAGGGTCAAGATTGATAAATGCGTTTACTGATACTTATTACACATAGCTACAGATAATTACAATATCTTCTTTATTCTTCATGATCTACAAACAACTACAGCCTATCCCAAGTCTCTCTACTCTGTTACTTCTTCTTGTATTCGCTGCTTAGTTACAGCCTCCAATAATGAGACTATCTCAAATGGTCCGTGACTGTTCCCCTGATGGGTTTGGGTAAATTGCTACTGGCCCTCAACAGCACAGTCATTTTTGGTTCCAGGTCCTGCAGGACTCATGACCGTATTCACCTGTTTCATGAGTCTGGGTGTCAAGCAACTACCCTCCTGGCTCTTCCTTGGTGGGTCACACTGGCTCTCCTTAAATAAGGGGTCGTGTGCCAACGTTTGTGTCTGTATTCACTGCTGTAGAAACATGTTTTAACAAGCCACTGCACAGCAATGGACACCTTTGCAAACACTTCTCTGACTACAGTGTTCTGGCTTTTAGGCATTATGTCACAGTATTAGGGGAACAACTGAGATTGAGCTTCAGTCCAATAACATGAACAGTGAAGATGGGTTCTGCCTAAGCAAGCCATTAAAATCTCTCATCTGCTTCCTCTGAGACCAGAGGAAGCCTCTCAGACAATATTCTTGAGATGCGGCTTTTTCACTGTGTCATTGTTTCTTTCAAAATCCTTCCCAATTCATCATTCACATCTCATCCAATGATTTGTTCATAAGGTCCAGAATACTGATAGCACCGACAATCCCCACACACCCAACACACATTTACATAGCTCAAAATAAGAGATGAAGTATATAACTGCAGAATTTTTAAGTTGTTAACGTGAATATGTAATACAGGATTCTTAATCCTGGAAGGTTATTAATTTCATTACCACCTCAATTTGTCAGGAATCCCTCTGTTCATTTTCACTACAAATTTTATAAATATAAGTAAGCAGTAATTAAAGGGCACAGTATTAGGTTTTCTTACTTACTACTGATGGTCAATTTTGAAGCATGGTACCTTCAGTGTTGATCTAAAATCTACATCAGTATTATGGGTGAGAGATGTTGGCTTAATTCATAAGTAAAATGCAAAAAGAATTATTCACATTTACTGCACCTATAAGAAAGCTACCATGTTAGGTGGGTCCCTGTCACAACGGCATGGCGTGTCCTCAGGCTGCAGATGGAGGAGACACCCTCCAGTTTTGGAGGGAAGCTGTGAATATATTGAATAAGCAGTCACGGACAGCCGACAAGGGGTGGCCCTCCAGCTTGGGGGTTGGGCATGGGGCTAACAACTCCTCACCGTCAAAAATCATTATGTTACAAAAATGAACACAAAGCCTAGGACCTGGACAGATTCTTTGGATAAACGACCTAAGCTAATGAAAATTGATGCAGGTTCGCTCAGGGCAACGGCAGAAGAAATCTTAAAATATAAGGTAGATTTAGCGGGAGTACAGGAGGTCAGATGGGATGGAGGTGGCATCGCACAAGCAGGAGACTATACATTTTTCTATGGAAAGGGGAAAGAAAATCATGAATTAGGTACAGGTTTTTTCGTACATAAGAGTAGGGAGGGAAGACATTTTCAAACCAACAGTTGGGAATGAGAGTTTGCATGAAATTAGTAATGATAATGGAGTTAGAGTTGTAAACTTTGCCACATCAAAAAATCTTACTGTCAAAAGTACCATGTTCCCACATCGTAACATCCATAAATTTACTTGGACATCTACTGATGGGAAGATACACAATCAAATAGACCATATTTTGATAGACAGGAGACGGCACTCAAGTATACTTGATGTCTGATCATTCAGGGCAGCAGATTGTGATACTGACCAATACCTGGTGGTGGCAAAGACTGGCAGTGAGCAAACAAACAACACAGAGTTAATATGGAGAGGTTCAATCTCAACAAATTAAATGAGGTAGAGGGTAAAGAGCAGTATTGTGTTGAAATCTTAACTAGGTTCACAGCTTTGGAAAACTTGGAAACTGAGGTGGATGTTAATAAAGCTTGGGAAACTATTAGAGAGAATATAAAATGTCTGCCAAAGAGAGTCTAGGTTATTATGAACTGAAGAAGCATAAGCCATGGTTCGATGAAGGATGCTCAAAATTATTAGATCAAAGAAAGCAGGCCAAATTGCAACGGTTACAGGATTCAAGCAAGTTATATGGGGATAACCTGAACAATATCAGACATGAAACCAGCAGGCATTTCAAGAACAAAAAGAGGGAACATCTGAAAGACAAAAATGAGCTTGCAATGAACAGTAAGAACAAGAACATTAGTGACATGTATAGAGGAATAAATGCCTTTAAGAGGGGTCACCAGCCTAGCAGTAACTTAGTGAAGGATGAGAATGGTGATCTGCTTGCAGATTCCCACAACATTTTGAATACGTTGAGGAACTACTTCTCTCAGTTATTGAATGTACATAGGGTCAGTGCTGTTAGGCAGACAGAAATCCATACAGCTGAGATGTTAATACCTGATCCTAGCCCTATTGAGGTTGAGAGTGTTACTGAAAAATTGAAACGGTATAAATCACCAGGTAGTGATCAAATTCTGGCAGAACTTATTCAAGGAGGAGGAGAAATATTACGTTCTAAGATCCACAATCTAATTACTTCTATCTGGCATAAGGAAAAATTGCCTGATCAGTGGAAGGAGTCTATTATTGTACCAGTGCACAAGAAGGGTGATAAAACTGACTGTAGTAATTATCGGGGGATATCACTGCTATCAACTTCATATAAAATTTTGTCCGATATTCTTCCTTCAAGGTTAAGTCCATATATAGATGAAATTATTGGGGATCATCAGTGTGGGTTTCGACGTAAAAGATCAACTACAGATCAGATCTTTTGCATTCATCAGATATTGAAGAAAAAATGGGAGTACGATGAGACAGTACATCAGCTATTCATAGACTTCTAGAAAGCCTATGATTCAGTTAGGAGGGAAGTATTGTACAATATTCTAATAGTTTGGGATATCCATGAAACTAGTTAGGTTGATTAAAATGTGTTTAAATGAAACATACAGTAAAGTCCGTGTAGGTAAACATTTGTCTGATAAATTTCCT
>NW_019738883.1:419610-450267 GCF_002891405.2 Cryptotermes secundus
GGGAACAACGATAACAGATCAAAACCTGATTCAGGAGGAAATTAAGAGGCAATTGAACTCGGGTAATGCTTGCTACCATTCAGTCCAGAACCTTTCGTCTTCTTGTCTGTTATCCAAAAACATAAAAATTAGAATATACAAAACTATAATTTTGGCTGTGGTTCTGTATGGGTGTGAAACTTGGTCTCTGACATTAAGGGAGGAACATAGACTGAGAGTGTTTGAGAACAGGGCGCTGAGGAGAATATTTGGACCGAAGAGAGATGAAGTGACAGGAGGTTGGAGAAACCTGCCTAATGAGGAGCTTCATAACTTGTACTCTTCTCCAAGTATAATTAGAATGATCAAGTCAAGGAGGACGAGGTGGGCAGGTCATGTAGCATGAATGGGGGAGATGAGGAATGCATATAGGATATTGGTGGGAAAGCCAGAAGGAAAGAGACCACATGGAAGACCAAGGCGTAGGTGGGAGGACAATGTTAGAATGAATCTTAAGAGAGATAGGAGGGGATGGTATGTATTGGATAGATCTGGCTCAGGATAGGGACCAGTGGAGGGCTCTTGTGAACACGGTAATGAACCTTTGGGTTCCATGAAATGCTGGGAAATTCTTGAGTAGCTGCAGAATTGGCGGTTCCTCCAGAAGGGCTCAGCTCCATGCGTAAGTAAGTAAGTAATAAGAAAGCTATTTTAGGGATAACTACATTAGTCATCAACTATGATCTTTATCTGGCCACGGATGAGCAGAAGAGGCTGTTCATAGTACTATTTATCTTTAAATGCAATCTTATCTGAAAAACAATTTTCTGAGGCCTAGGAAAACATCTGAAGCACTTATGTTTTCAATCTGATGTAATTAGAATACTGACATAAGAGTACTGCCAACAGTAACATAGAAGAGATGTTCCTTAATAAAACTCTGTAAATTCCTATGCACAGTGCAAGAATCCTGAAAGCTGCTTAAGTAAATGATGTAGCAAATTACATTATGAACATGTTATTTTAAGATATATATTATTCCCAGTAAAATTTAAAAAAGTCTCAAATGTCCTTACCTTGACATAAACTTCAATCTGTTGACTGTCAACAATTATGCCTAGGAATTTTTCGGCCTGCTGTTTGAAGACGGGTGGACTAATCCACTCATGTTTAGTGACGCCAGCACAGGAATGGAAATACTTAAACAGTCTTTCTGACAGGTCTGAATAACGTGGGAAAACAATGTTCTGTAAAAATAAAGTAACTCTTACTACTACATGATATTGTACACTATATGTGTAATAACTGTACTTTGTTGTACATATGTTCATAGGTTTACAACTTACAGTGAAGGCACGACAAGTTATTCCCTGGATAGAATCTTCTTCCAAACTTTTCTGGGCAAGTATCTAAGGAAACAAAGGTTATAAATCAAAACCTGACATATAATTTCAATACTGTGGTAAATTGCTGTACCACAATAAAAGTATGTTACTGTGAGGCATGGATATGTGAATTTTTCTGCATGATACTAAAATCATAACCTCAAGTACTGTACGTTATTAACACTGTAATATAAAGCAATAACCTGACCTACTAACCCTTCCTAAAAATCCTAACCAAAACATTAAACTACTCGTACTTATGGAGCTGAGCCCTTCTTAAGAAGTCGTCAATTGTGAAGCTACTCAAGAATTTCCCAGCATTTTATGGAACCCGAAGGCTCATTACCGTGTTCACAAGAGCCCTCAACTGGTCCCTATCCTGAGCCAGACTAATCCTATCTCTCTAGGATCCATTTTAATATTGTCCACCCACCTACACCTTGGTCTTCCATGTGGTCTCTTTCCTTCTGGCTTCCCCACCAATATCCTATACGCATTCCTCCTCTCCCCCATTTCTGCTACATGCCCTGCCCACCTCATCCTCCTTGTCTTGATCATTCTAATTATACTTGGAGAAGAGTACAAGGTATGAAGCTCCTCATTATGCAGTTTTCTCCAACCTCCTGTCACTTCATCCCTCTTCGGTACAAATATTCTCCTGAACACCCTGTTCTCAAACACACTCAGTCTATGTTCCTCCCTTAAAGTCAGAGACCCAAGTTTCACACCCATACAGAACCACAGGAAAAATTACAGTTTTGTATATTCTAATTTTTATGTTTTTGGACAGCAGACGAGAAGACAAAAGGTTCTGGACTGAATGGTAGCAAGCATTACCCCGAGTTCAATCTCCTCTTAACTTCTTCGTGAATCAGGTTTTGATTTGTTATCGTTGTTCCCAAATATCTGAACTGTGCCACATTTTCAAAACATCTGTTTCCTATCGTTATATCATGATTTCATTAAACAATCCTAGCATACTAAAACTCAAACCGAATTAAGTGGTAAACTGAAAATACGGGTACACTAGTTGTAGTCTTTACGACAAACCCCAAACAAAATGAATGAAATGGTATAACAGTAACTCTGATAACGCACTTTTCGCCGAAAGGTACTGACGAATATTCACCGAAGTTCGTACTATGTAAACAACACACCATTTTCGCTGAGCAACGTCTTTCGTACAGTGGACATCGCACTTTGAACCTTACAGCAAAACCTTGCAGCTGACATTTGAAAAGCATGTGGTTCAGCCATGCTAATCTTGGAAAACATATTTCGTTAGTCACTGCTACTATCCGACTAATAACTGTCCTATCCGGTTTGGAGAGAGTCTAACGCTGGTAAAATAAATACCACCAACAGATCACCTTTTTCTTTCTCTTCTCTCCTTTTTCTTTTACGTTCTTGAATGTATCTTGAAGGTACGTAGTAATCAACGGCCGATTTGTGCTGTGATAACTCAACATATTTCATCATTTCAAGAGGTGTAAAATCAATTTCAATGCGTGTAACAAGAATATGACACATATCATTCACGCCTTTACATAACGGCGAAACAAAGACATTTAGTTTAGTAAATGCACACGTACTATGTCAGACTGTACAGATCGTCAGATGTATGAACAACGTTTTACCTTTGACAATTTATCGATAGGCATGAGCTGGGTGGGGCTTCTGTCGTTGTTCTCAGCTCCAGAAGGAGTCCTACTAAGTGAATTTCTTCTTAATCCATCCTGACTATGATTGTTACCCATTTCAAGTAACGACTAACCCACAATCACACGCTCTCAAAACCCTTCTTCCTAAGTCTGATTGTGTACTAATCTGAGAAATCTGAGGTCCGTTCGGTCGGTTCCGACCGATTCCGACGGTTCCGACGCGTTATCTATGGTTCCAACCAGGGGTCAGTAGCGTTAGTTGAATTGGGGTGTCACGAATACACACGAAATTCTACGAGAGTAAAGTAACAACACAACATAATACAAGGATAAGAAAGTGACACCTATCGTGTATCGTGTGCCATAGCGAAATGTATGGAACTTCTATGGAAAAGTGACTTAATGGCCAGAGCCCGTGAGGAGATGCCCCTCACGAACTTCTTTCAACCTTAGCAATTTCTCTTTGGTTAAGTTCTAAAAGTTTGTGACGGTGGTATATTCACACAATTGTATTGTGTTTCTGGACATTATCCACCGCCCTGTTGTTATTTTTTTGTTGATTATGAAAAATCCGCTTATGCATATAAGTAAACAGATTATAAATCTAGTAAGTACTTTTATGCCATACTAAATGCAAACAAACCAGAAATTCATCAGACTACTTTTAATATATCAGGTCGTTAAATTGTGGTGGGTCCGGCTCCTCCGGTGCTAAGCGGCGAACCTTTTGTGAGAAATTTAAGCAAAGTTCTGGCTGAAAACCTGAAAGGAAGATACCGCATGGAAGTCCTATGGATTCAGTGAAGAATAACATCAGAATGGAATTTACAGAAATCGGGTGTCGACGGGACTCATTTCGTTCATGATTGAGGCCTATGGCGAGTTTCTGTAAACGCGGTAATGAAAAACTGCATTACAAAGGAAAAAGCGGGGAATTTGTCTACTTGCTGTAGTTCACAAGGACGTTACGCAGGATATACAATATATATTTTTCGCCATACTTCTTCACATTTTTGAGAAAACAGTTCCAGCTCGTTGGCATCGAAGTAGCATATCGCTAAAGTTAATTAAATGGGCTAGTGAACTGTAGTCGCCGATGCACAATGCTCACTTGGATAGACACAAAATCTCGTTGTGCAGGTAAGAGCACAATTAGAGCAATTAAATGGACCGCTCTTTTGTTATTGGTCCGCATTCACATACAGCTTGGCGATATCTCTTGTGATAAGTGGAATGATTCACAGTAAGTGTCTCCAACTGAAAGATGTCGCGTTGCACCTACGGATTGTCCAATGGACGAAATACCAGTCAGCCGAACCATTGATTACGCCGCATGTCCTACATTCTTGACCTTCTTGACGTTCTTGACTAGGAGGGAAACGATAGTAAGTGATGTTACTCTACTCAGACTTACTTAAGCGCTCCTGCGGCTTATGCCGCGTGTAAGAATTTACACCGAGTTAGAACCTAGCAATCTCTGTAGGCCCGAAGTTCAGCATCCTACATATTCTTTAATGAATCTCGAACAGCCGGACAAGTCGGCCGTAGCTGAACACAGCATCGATTTGGGACATCGCATTCAGCTTCAGAATACCTCCATCCTCGCCACCAAGACCCGATATATGGATCGCATCATTAGGGAAGCCATTGGGATTGAACTCCATCCCGAAAATATGAAGAGAGAGGGGGTGTTTTTGTCTCAGCAAGTCATGGAAGCCTATCATCTGTTCCCTAAAAATCCCCCCGGGACATGACACCAGATCCACAAGGCTACACAGGCCATGACCCACTAACACAGCAATCCCCCTAGCTTAAGGGTTAGTGCCCTCCCTTTAAGCTTGCCTCTCTCTCCCCCGACACAATATCATATACAAAACCCTGCTTCTGTCCCAGCCCCTTCACCCCTCCCACTCTACTGATTTCCCCATGTAGAGTTGCCCCCCTCCCCTTCCTTCACTTCTCTCACATAGCTGTTTATTTCCAACACCAGTCTGCTTGTACCGGTTCTCACGGTCTCTTCGCTTGCAGATTTTTTTATTTTTCCTTCTACCCTGAAGATGGAGGCGATACGTTCCTCCGAAACGTCGGTTAACACCACATCTACACGGCGCCACATCCCAGAAAGTCTTCTTCATAGTAACTGCCGTGAAAACCTCAAATCTTACAATACAGATCCTGTCATACTGACGTTGCGGTTGGCAGTTCCCTTGATGTGCCCTCGCCCTTAGCCCTACATACATAGAAGAATGTGATGGCAAATGTTATCCGGCTTCGGTAGCTGAAGCTCACGAACAGATACCTGTTTCTGTGATTCTCCCACCCACGGTTTAAGATCAATACGACAGCAGTGGGGATACCGCGCAAAAGTGAAAGGGAACCTAGTAGCGCCTAGTAGCTATCTGTGCTAGCTGCAGAGTTAAACGAGGTCGAGTGACATACCGCGTTTGGTGCTTTACGCTTTCCTGAAAACTGCATTTTAAATATAACCTTGTCAAATACTCTGCATAGAATCGCGAGCAATGAGATCGACCGTCATGTCAACCAACCGCGGCAACCAGAAGAAAGTTCAGCAGCAACAAAAAGATATGGAATATCAAGAAAAGCTGAAACTTTTGGACGAGGAATTGATGTCGTTTTATCAGTACTGCCAGCAAGCAGGCTTCTCAGAAGCCGAAATGGACATGATTGTTGCTCCTTTAGTGGCAACCTTGAGGAAAAGCCTAATGAAGAAGCTGGCCAAAGTTTTCGGAGCTGTGCTTACTGTTGTCGCATTTTGTTATTGTGCAGCCCAACTAGGTTCCATCTCCATGCACTTAGCAGCTCTTGGACGCCTCTTCATGATTAAGGCAAGTAGACCTATATGGTTTATTAATTTCGAAATCTCGTTTTGAATTGCAATAGTCCATGCTATTTGATATTTATGCATTTTACGGTATAAGCTTACTGAATTTATACGGGAGAGATTGGGGGTTTCTGTCTATCCGCCTTCATTCCCAAAGTCATTCGAAAACTCTGGATGAAATTTGGCATTGCAGTCATGCAGAAGCCTGTCACGTGAATTTCATCGCGATTCATGCCGGCCTACTATAATGATGACAGCAGCTGGGTACATCAGGGGGGAGGGGCATTTTGCTGTCTTATCTTAACATTTAACTTTTTAACACGCCCGTCCAATTTTTCGCAATCATCAAGAATGATCGAGCTTTAATTTATTATTTGTGTACCAGTCATATGTGCTGCTGCGAATCTTCATACAAGGACCAAATTTTGTTTCTTAGGATACAGGAACAAGTACACTATTTAAAGATGAGTCTGTCGAATGTCTCGCACCTGATCCATTCTGTGCCATATCACTGAAAATCGCGAGACAAAAATCGTCACAACTCATATCGCGAATTCGAGCAATTCAATATTACTATTACGCGCCGGCCGCCCTTTATCCCCCAAGAAGATTCCTCGTACTAATGTCTGTCAGAGGCCGAGTCGACCCCAGGGCCATACTGCGGCTGGAAGGACTACGCCAATTAAAAAATTCAATGACCTCATCGGGAATCGAACCGATGACCTTCCGGTTTGTACAGTAGTGCCTCAACCAACTACGCTACTGCATGCCCCGATAAAAACACATACATACACCAAAATAGCAGAGGTCACACAGAACCCGTGTTAAACTGGCCTGATTGGGAGAAACGGTTATTGGCAGAAAAAATAATTACTTATGAGACATTTACGCTTTCAGGAAGTAATGAAAAAAACGCCGCCATGATGTAATGGAAAGCTAAATAATTACATGGAGATTATTGAAGAGCTTGCCGTAAATCATTTCTCTCCACGTGTGTTCGCACCCACAACGCAAGCTTACAGGTAGAAGGTAAAGTTGTCCCTCTGTTTAACTAATTAAGCACTACGCCACGAAAGCGTATGGGGAAGTAAAGATCCACACTTTCTTGACTTCGGCACTAGTCGCAGGTGAGTGGTCAGCTTCACGCCCGGGTCGCTTTACCCCAGGGGAACGATCCCCCCCCCCNGACCCAAAGTCAGTCTGGACGACGTGGAGAAGAGAAAATTCTTGACTCTACTGGGACTTGAACTCCGACCCCTTGGCCGTCCAGCCAGTAGCCAGTCGCTATACCGACTACGCTAGCTGACGTTATAAAAATCACTCAGACCATAGGAGATGCTGAAAATGGTCCCTGTTATTTTGAATGCATTTCTTGCACCACCGTAAAATGTTCGCATTCACGTGTTGAAATTCTTCTAGAAAATGGAGCAAACTTGAACACTTGAAACTTTAAGTCCCCATCTACTCTGCAGAGCGTCTAAGGGATTTTGGAGGAAAATGTTCAAGCGTAGCACTGATTTAATGCAGTTTCTCTTCGGTGAACACTTGGCGTTTTGATTCAGTTCCTTCGTTTTTGTCCAACCTTGTCCGTCAGAATTTATTTACCATTGTGTAAACGATTCCTTTATCTTCTTGTTTTTCACAGGGTATCGTACACGACTACTCATTCTGATGTATAATTCTCACGTGGAACTTCGAAACAGGAAGTAACTCTGTTGACTGAGAGTTTTAGTACAGCAGCAGTGGTTTGGGATTATACGTAGGAAAGTAAAAAATTATCCGCATTCTTGTTTTTCCAATTTACATACATAAAAGTAGGGGTTGAACAAGTACATCATTTTTCTACATAGTCTCCTTCCTTTTCGATGCACTTGGTCCAGCTGTCCACAAGCTCGCGTATTCCCTCCAAGAAGAAGGTTTCCGTTGTTCGCGCAACCGTTTATGCACCGCTTCCCGCACTGCTTTGTCCATAAAGCATCTTTGAGCGGTCCAAAGAGATGATAGTCGGAAAGGGCGAGATCTGGGCTGTAGGCAGGGTGTTCCGGCACCTCGAAACCCAAACGGTTAATGGTTTCAACGGCCTGGCTGCCCGTGTTACGCAAAACGTGACCTCGCTTCACAATAGCTGTTCGAAGATTTATTGGGTTGATATTGGAGATGAATTGTATTGCGAATAGGTTAGTGGTATGTCAACTACGCCGCGAATGCGAACGCGAAGGCGAACATTTCGATATGGCGTGAGTAGCCTGTGTCCCTCTCGTTTGACCAGCCAAAGGATTTTCCCGGAGACTGTCTGACGACCTCAGTATACAACAGAAACGAGCAGTAACAAATAGAGCAAGAAGTTCGGTGAAGAGCTAGTCGCCTACTTTCCTTTCACTACGTACACACTATGGGACGCCCAGATAATACCGCATCCAGCAGTTCTACTGTTGCACGTGTATTCATTGCAGGAACGTGTTTACTGAGTCATTGCCTAGCAATGTGTTTTTTTTTGGGGGGGGGGCACAGACAGACAGACAGACAGGGTAAGATCTCATAAACCTACTTCCGTTTTTTTTTTTTCGAAAAACGCTAATGTAGGCTAAAGGAGAAGTATAAAGTCTTTAAATAATGGCCTCTCTAGATCAGAATACGTTGACGTGTTATTAAAACTTGCAAATGTCAGATTCAATGAAAATCAGTGGAGCAGTTCTTGTCTTGTTTCATGTATACAGCCAGACAGGGCTAAGCAATTTCAATAGGCTCTCCACATTCTGCATGAGGGTGAATGAGGAATAGTATGTGGGGATGGGAGCATTAGAGATGAATATTAAGGACGAGGGCACACCAAAGAAACTGACAACTGCAACGCAACCGCAACTTCCGAAAAAAGTCCCCGGTTTCAAATAGACACCTGGTTTTCATATTAGTAGGCACACACTGAGGAAACTTACGTTTGATTAGTTGCTCACATCATCTTAAGTGGGTGTGTTCATCCGACTTAATGTGTGATTGTAATTTTTAATTTCGGGCACATCTGCAATGTCAGATAATAATATTGACCCTGTCATAATATGATGGTGGTTGAGAAGGCGTGAGAAGAGTGGACGTCGACCATAAAGAAAACATCAGGGTGTTTATTAATTTTCATTAAGGTCAATTTATTTTAATCGGGAAATATCGCGCTCACACGCGATATGAAATTTTTACATACAGCGCAACAATTTTAGCAAGATAGAAGACACCATATACAGCCGAAACGTGTAGTTTGGAGGAAGGGTGACTAGCTAAGAAGTTGTATTTAAGACGGAAGTATATGTGAAATAAATGATATATTAATGCAACTGGATGCTTAAGTACATAATTAGGAAAAGAAAACATTGGGTGCATCCGTTCTTCCATAACAATTTAAACTCAATGCGTATATTGTTTCGAAAGAACTTAACCAGGATCCAGACTCCTTCAGGTCATGAGTAATTATTTCCCAAGCCAAATCTATTTTATCCTGCCTAGAATAGTCTGCATGACATTTGTCATATATACCAGGCTCCTGCTCAATCAATTACACAAAAACAAAATTAGCAACTTCATCAAGCTTTGATTGATTGATTGATTGATTGATTTAACATCCATAACTGTTACATTATGTACAATTGGACAAGTCAGTTTTTAAAAAAATATATGAGATTAAACATCACATCAAATGACTAATAATATAAAAAACCATAGAAAAATAACATAATAAGTCCTTTAAATATGATAAAACAGTGGATAAGTATAATAAGGCAACAAAAGCTAAACTATAAATTACATGCAATAGCTAAAATAAATTACCTAAGTATCTTTGTTCTATTATTAAGCTAATTCTTGTAAAAATATTCTTGAAGGGAATAAAAAGCTTTGCACAACAAGTAATCCTAAAGCAGCAAATGAACCGCTAGAAAATCTGATGATAGGAAACTACGCTGCAACGCAAATGTGAGAAGACTGGCTTGCTCAGTTGCCAGGGAGTTGACTTTCTCAGTCTTTCGCGAGTTGCGTTGCCGTGTCCCCAATTTTCGCTGCTCCATTCTGTTCCACATGTTCAACTCAGTCTGACAACAATTCCCGGAAACTGCAGTTGAGTTGCGGTTGCCAGTTTCCTTAGTGTGCCCTCGTCCTAAAGTAGTATGAAGAAAACAAGGGCTAAGGGAGAATAAGAGTGAAGTAGGGAACTAACTAATTTCATGGAGCTGAGCCCTTTTTGAGAAGCCGCTAGTCGTGCAGCTATTCAAAAACTTCCCAGCATTTTATGGTATCTGAAGGTTCATTAGCGTATTCACAAGAACTCGCTATTGGTCCCTATCCTGAGCCAGATAGCTTAGGTCATTTAACCACAGAATCCATCCAGGTTCGAAGCCCTTTGTGACATTCTATAACAAACTTATTTTCTACAGCGAGGAGTTGTTAGCTTCATGCCCAACGGCCAACCCCCAAGCTTGAAGACCACCTCTTGTTGGCTGTCCGCGATGCGTATTCAATATTAAGAAGGAAGCAAGGAGAACGGAGTTAACTTTTGCTATTGCTAATTGTGGCCTATATTGTGCTTCATTCATTGCTTGGCCTTCCTTTACAGTTGCACATTACTACTTACTTATTTATGGAGCTGAGCCCTTCTTGAGGAGAAGCCAATTGTGAAGCTACTCAAGAATTTCCCAGCATTTTATGGAACCCAAAGGTTCATTACCGTGTCCACAAGAGACATCCACTGCTCCCTATCCTGAGCCAGATCAATCCAATGCATAACATCCCATCCTATCTCTCTTAAGATTCATTTTAATATTGTCTACCCACCTATGCCTTGGTCTTCCCAGTGGCCTCTTTCCTTCTGGCTTTCCTACCAATATCCTATATGCATTCCTCATCTCCCCCATTCGTGCTACATGACCTGCACATTACCACAAAACTTGTTTTTTAATTCATGCAAAAGTGGCAAACACAAGCGGTTTAATTCATTGGTTATGAGGAGGCTATTTTCTGAGATACATTTCTTTCCATTTTTATTAAAACAGCATAACAGTAAATCTACATTTTAGTGATTCTAAGCACACAATATTCATTTTCACAGTTTCTTAATCCTAAGATTTTAAGCTAGATTCATGGTTTAGAGAACAATTGTTGTCCTAAAAAGCCATGACCTTCGATCTTACGGTGCTTTTGGTCCTTTTGTATCGCCCATATGTAGGTGTCTAAAAACTTCAGATAGCTTGGTACAAGATATCCAGACCGCAGTTTTCATGATTTTCAGTGTGAATTCCAGGAAAAGAATGATCACTGATTCCTATTAACTGTATGTATTCCACCTTCTCATTCTACTGTTGCTATTTAGTATAACCTGTGAAATTAGTCACTGTCTCCAAATAGTTTACAGAAAAATAGATACATACATAAATATACAGAGTACTGTGCAAAACAAATAAGCAGATAAACAAGTTGATGGATTAAGCAAATTGATAAATAAACAAATACCTCACACTTGATTCATTGGCTATGATACAGGATTTTGAATATAAACTGAGTCTTGAAACCTGGGTCTCAGTTTTTGGCTCCAACGATATAAACTTAATGTATAATTCTTTTCTCAGTTCATTTCTTAGAATATTCTATTCTAGTTTTCCCCTGAAAGTGTTGAGCACCAGAACAAATAGTAACTTGTGGATTACTCCTGGTATTAGTAATTCCTGTAAGCATAAAAGAGATCTATATTTGATATACAGGAGTAGTAACGATGAGGCCTTTAAGAGGTATTATAGACAGTATTGCAAGATATTAAAAAATGTCATAAGAGAAGCAAAAAAGAAGCATTATAGTAGACAGATATCAAAATCCAGTAACAAAATAAGAACAATCTGGAATATAACAAAGTCAGTAACTGGGAAGTTTGCCAAAGTGAATTCAGTTCAGGAATTAAAAGTTGATGGACGGATTACTAAAAATAGGCAATATATAGCAGATTTCTTAAATAGTTTTTTCATATCTGTGGCTGAGAATAACATAAACAAAAGTCTTGAAACAAACAATAAGCCATTAGATTACTTGCGGCAAGCTTTTGATCATCCCTTTCCCAGCATAAAATATCAAGCTGCAACCTCAACTGAGATATTTAAAATTATTAAATCTTTAACAACAAAGAGATCGCATGGTTATGATGAAATATCAGTTGAAGTGTTAAAAATTAGTAGCCCCTTTATTATATCTCCTTTAACATATATTAGTAATAAAATGCTGTCTGCTGGCGTATTTCCGGATAGGCTAAAATATGCTGAAATTAAGCCTTGTTACAAGGGCGGTTGCGAGAATGATCCATCTAATTATAGGCCCATCTCCCTCTTAACCTCCTTCTCAAAAATATTTGAGAAGATAGTTTTGTCTAGATTAAATCAGCATATCCATGATCATAATATAATAGTCAATGAGCAATTTGGATTTAGACGTCAATCCTCAACTGCTAAAGCCTCTTACGTGTTACTCAATGAAATACTAGAAGCATTAAATAAACAAAAAGTTGTAGGTGGAGTTTTTTGTGACTTGAAGAAGGCGTTTGATAGTGTGAATCACGAAATATTGTTGAGTAAACTACAATATTATGGGATACAAGGTAGATTTTATGATTTAATTGCATCATACTTATCAGATCGACATCAGAGAGTACTAATAACAGATATTGAAATGAGCAACACTATTAGATCAGATTGGGATATTGTCAGGCATGGAGTCCCTCAAGGGTCCATACTTGGTCCGCTTCTATTTCTTTTCTATATAAATGATCTTTCTACAATTTTTAATAGCACAGTTAAACCAGTCTTATTCGCAGATGACACTAGTTTGGTGATTAGTAGCAATAATAACTTACAATATAATAGGGATGTGAATATCTCTTTTGACTGCCTTAATGAGTGGTTCAAGTCAAACCTGCTAACCCTAAACTTCAGCAAAACTAAACATGTACAATTTGCGGCTAAGTCTTGTCCTAATACCGGAGTTATGGTTAATTATTGCAATAATGTGATCCCAAACAGTACCGAGGTGAAGTTCTTGGGTATAATTGTTGAAAGCACGTGTACTTGGAAGGCCCATATATCCCAACTCATACCTAAGTTGTGTAAGGCGTGTTATTCAATGAGGGTTATTAAACCCATCATGCCTACCGAAACATTAAAAATGATTTACTATTGTTATTTTCATTCACTTTTAACCTATGGAATTATCTTCTGGGGCAATACCTCGTTTAGTGTACAAATTTTTAGAATTCAAAAAAGAATAATTAGAATTATGAGTGGGCTAAGAGCAAGGGATTCCTGTAGACAAGCATTTAGGGATTGGGGGATTTTGCCACTCCAGTCCCAATATATATTTTCTTTATTGATATTTGTTGTAAATAATAAGGGTCTATTCCATACATCAACACAGATTCATGGTCTCAATACAAGGCGCGGTTTAGATTTATATTGCCCTCAGACAAATTTAACAGTTCATCAGAAGGGTCCTTATTGCTATGGAATTAAACTTTTTAATTGTCTCCCATTAAAAATAAAGGAAGTAGTACATGATAATAAGGTATTTAGAGTGGCCTTAAACGCCTTTTTACATTCAAAATCCTTTTATACTTTGGATGAATATTTTGGTTGTATAAATGAGTAGTAATTTACTATGTTCATTCAATATTGCATGCATTGTTTGGATGTGCAGTTGTACATTCAAGGATATTGCACTGATACCTGCATTGTATATAGCAAGCTTATACCTTGACTGGTTTTATTTGGTATTGAACATGTAAGATATAATCTCCAACTTGACTGGTATGCCATGTAACAAACATACCTCATTATAGTTGATGGATGTTGTGATCTTTTATGGTTTGAGATATATAAGCTACTAAGTTGAATGAATTTATTATGTAATGTGTTTTTATTACAATTTTAACTTATTTTATTTACAATTAAACATGGTATAGTGTTATGTATATTTTAGGTTGATGTATATTTTATGTTGACTAGTTCCATTGTTGGAGCATTTGTTGAAGATATTTGACTTGTTCTGTGTCCAGTGGTGTTGGCCTGTAATTGGATTTGCTTGAATGCAATAAATACTATACTATACTATACTATTAAATATTTTAGCTGTGTCAGCATTTTACTGATAACTGACTTGAGAACTGGTTGATATTTATGAAAATCACTTTATCAAGTCAGTAATTGATAGTGAAGAGAACTGTTTTATTCTTGACTAGTACAATGTGTAATGTTTCTTCAAAATCTTTATTTCATAATGTTGTACTCTCCTGTACATCATATAACAGTTACAAAATTTCTGTTTGTTTCAGCTGTTACCATTCTGGGACTGGACATCCATGTTTTATGAATCCTGCCTTGTATCAAATCCATTCTATGGAGAATATACACTTACAGAAGAGGACTGTGTTGTAAGTCAGGAAAATATCACAAACATAAAGCTGTGAAATGTTACTACTTTGCCTCACATTTTGTATAAGGAATACTAGTGTATATAAACTATATTTTGGAATGTGTACAGTATTTGATTTTAAATAGAGAAAAATAAAGTTAAAATCTTACTACCAGAACTGAGTGCTGCTCTCATGTTAGTGCAGTTGAGTGCTAAAGCAAAATATCTTGTATCATGGTGCATTTACTGAAGAAGCTTGTTTTATTAAATTGGGTTAAATACTAGTTTCATTTCCAAACTGTTGGTCTTGATCATGTTTGCAGACAGTCACTGACCATAAGTAAATAAAGTACAAAGTTAATAGAAAGTCCATCGAGTGTAACAATTTGTAGGTCACTTTTTATTATTATTTCTGCCTTACATGTTTCAGTTTGACACAACCATCATCAGAGGCACTTGCTATAATTATGGAAACACTGTCGCTTATAGCAAGTGCCTCTGATGATGGTTGTGTCAAACCGAAACATGTAAGGCAGAAATAATAATAAAAAGTGACATACAAATTGTTACACTCGACGGACTTTCTATTAACTTTGTGATTGATAGTGTAACGGACCAAAATGAAACAATTCAAAATAAATAAAGTAAATATACTGAACAGGAAATTTTAAATCACCACCACCACCACCAAAATCATGATCTTTTAGACTGTCAGATTTAGTACTTCTGGACATAGTCTTCTGAATCTGCCTCAATGAGGCAGTGGCCACCAATTTAAAAGTGAATGATTTCAGGGCAAACAAATGTTGGTGTCATACCACCCCAACCTAGACCACTGTAGGTCACGGTGCAAGGGCCGAGAAGGCCTAGCCCTTATACATTCGTTCATCTCTCTAAGATCCATTTTATCAATAGAACATACACAATGTGTAGAGTGTAGAGCTGCAGTATATAGCAGCATATGACCATGAGTAGGCTTACTATAATCCTTAAAACATATTAATAACTCCAAATTTATTTTGTGGAAACCTTATATACAAGTTACTGGGAGTTTCTAAATGGTATCTGTTATCATGTTTGAATCTTCTGGTTAGCAACTAGATCTCTAAGACTGTCAGTTCTAGATGGTTCCATTAACTTTCAGAATTAACAAAGGTGCTTCTGTCTGATGGCTTCATTAGAGTTGAAAAATATAGCAAGTCTCAATAGCAGGTAAAAATGTAAATAAAATACCCTTAACAAGATATGTGCTAT
The DNA here is from genome assembly GCF_002891405.2 of Cryptotermes secundus. Taxonomy (NCBI): domain Eukaryota; kingdom Metazoa; phylum Arthropoda; class Insecta; order Blattodea; family Kalotermitidae; genus Cryptotermes; species Cryptotermes secundus. The sequence goes on from NW_019738883.1 coordinate 435,156, forward strand.
TAGTAAGCCATAACATAGCTCAAGTGGTTAGTCGCTGGCTTCCCACCGTGGTGGCCCAGGTTTGATCCTGGGTCTGGTCAAGTGAGATTTGTGGTGAACAAAGTGGCACTGGGGCAGGTTTCCTCCGAGTACTTCGGTTTCCCCTGCCATTCTTTATTCCACCAAATTCTCCATCATCATAATCACCCGGGGCAGGTACAATAGGCCAATCAGTGGCCGCCATGCCGAGTGGACCCAGTTGAACTCCAACCCCCACTAAGCAAAGCCAATATATAAAATGAAATAAATGAACATGAACATGAACATAAACATATAGTAACATATTTTGAATCATTATCTCAGTCGTGATTCTTATTACATATAAATGTCATGGGTGTTGAGTAATGATAATGGGTATAATTACCTAGTATAAACAGTCTAACTCACCCTAAACTTGTAGAGATTTCTTCCAGGAATTTGATTGCTACATGGATTTAAATATGTACTTTACCTAATCTGATTTCTAGCCACATTTCTTACTAGTTTTTAAGCATATTTGAATCAGTTTATACTGTATAATGTGATATAATCATTTATCAGATTTAGGCTCTTAATGACAGTCAGTATTCTTAAAATAAGGATAAAATAATGTAAGTATGCTGTTTCTTAAATAAGTGCAGATTTTCCTTGTGCTAATGCATGCATGTATGTACATATGATACATGAGTCATAAATATATCTGTATCTATTTGCCTTTTCCAGTCAGCACTGCCTTACTCTGGGAGAGTGATTTCTTCTACTGTTGTTTGGCCAAACATTCATTACTCTATATCTATTATCTTCTTGTCTCTCCAGTTCTCATTTTGCTATGCATTTCCATATCCAACATGGTAACAGTTTTCTGTCATCTGTGTAACATTCTTACACCACTGTAATCTTCTGCTCCTAATTCTATCACTGTTTTCACTATTTCCTTTTTTTTTAACATGTACCTTGATTATTAAAATTTATGTAACTGATCTACTAACAAAAGCATAAATACAGTCAACACTCAATTATCCGGGGGCGGATTAACCGGTTTGCGGCTTAACCGGGGCTACTGAGGCTTTTTTGAGGCTTATATGTTGTTTAATATTCATTCACTTTTGTTTCACATGGTGAGTTGTAACACTATTTTTGCACTAGTGTGAACCGAGCTCTGCATTCTTTGGTCCCATTAAGCTAACACAGTGTGCTAGGGTAGGGGTGAAAGAATGCAACGCTTTGTGGAAAGTTTCAAGGAGAGATACACCCCCCCAGTTGGTCTCTTTGTATCGATCTTCAAGTGCGTTAGCGAAATGTCAGGGTGTAAAAGGAAGCGTGTTGTGTTAAGTATTCAACAGAAACTCGTGTGAGCTGGGCTTCGAAATGTTAAGCAGTGATGAAACCATAAGCTCAGTGAGGGTGCAGCCAGAAGAGCGGGAAGAAAGTGAGAATGAGGAAGAGGTGAACAGTGCTGCCAGTAAGAAAATATCACATGGTGCTGCTCTTAATCATTTGGAATCCTTACTAGACTATCTTGAGAGTGAAGACAACAGTTTATTAAGTGACAAGCTAATATTATGTAGGCTTCGTATGGATATCTGTAAAAAGGAAAATGCCGCAAAAAAGGAAACGACAATATTAATTTTTTTAAGTGTTAAGTGTGAATATTCGTAAAAAGTGTTGGATGTTGTTGAACACTGTGATTGAAACAACTAATTCACACTTCAGTATAATGTAAAAAAGTATTAAATAGGCCATGAGATGACATAAAATTGAGGTTGAGTAAATTTAAATACAGGTAGGCCTATAGTATTATGAAGGTACAGTATTACAGTACTACTTTTAATAACATTTGTCGTAACCGGGTTTTCGATTAATCATGATTTCCATGCCCACCATTATCCCGGATAATTGAGAGTTGACTGTATTTCCAATTTGTGTTCTCACTCCTGCCATCTTTGTGCAACTTTCTCAGTGTATTAATATTCACACTTGTACACAACACTAGATGTTTCGACCTAACTGGCCATCATCAGGTGTATAAGATTTTGGATTGAGAAAACCTGTTGCAGTATAGTATTATAAATATTTCCATTTATCCATGCTCACAAGTTCAAAATATTTGTGTTTTCAATTCCATTATGCCATTTGCAATATGCATTTATGAATAAATAACAAATGATATGTTTTTAAACAGTCCTGTGAAGCTTTGGAACATGTGGACAGACTTGGAGGTGTGGCATATGAGCAACTTCTTGATGGGTACTTGAACCGAGATGCCCCACTCATTGTAGTAGACGCAATGGAGTCATGGCCTGTTATGAACACAGATGACTTCTGGTTTGATAACATAACCCAGGTCAGTTATTACAAAATATTTTATTTTTAAATGCTGTAGGACTGACTCATTCCAAATGTTAATAATATACAGGAAGCTGTAAATAAAAAGTGGAGTTGTGTTATGAGTTTGAACTGACATGAAGTATTAACTATCTGAGCAGATAGTGAGACACTTATCAGGAGTGGGAGAGAAAATTTATTCATAAAATTGTTGTGACATACAACTAATATCTCTGAAAAAATTCCATCCAAAATTATTAGACTATATGTTTGAACATCCTTGTCATTACTCATTATATTACCATAGTTCAGTCCAGTATAAAAATTTGCATAAACACATCTTTCATGTTATCACTTTCTTCTGTATATGAATTAGTTCAATAATTCACTTTTTATGTAGTGGTACCTTGACTGTGTGAAATATTGATAGATGTTTGACAAGCACCAAAAAGTTACTGAAATAAATAAATTGAATTTAGAAGAGTATGAAATAGTGGTAAGCTCTCTGAATTAGAATTACTATGGTTTACACAGACAGTTAGAGGGATCATGTGGAATGTTACAGAGTTATATGACATTTCCATAGTAAAACTTCAACCTGTATCAAACTAGTGATCAATATATCAACCTAGAAATTAATATTTGTGGTCAGTCTATACTGTTAGTCACAATTGTTTTTCCTCTTTATCCTTTATGATATGTACGAGTATTTGCTAGGTGATTATGTAAAATTGACATGAACATGCTGATGAATTTATATACTTGTATCTAAAATGTTGGTAGGTCCATTATCATAATAAGAAGACAAATGTAGAAGATATGTTCAGATAAAATACAAGAATTTTTTAAGAATCTGATTCTACTGAAGGTGTAATCTAAAATTCTTCTGTTTCTTTATTTATATGAGACCTATTAAAGTACAGTGACAATGACAACAATCAATTCCATCAAATAATGCATGGCACACTAGAATGAACAAAGACAGGATGATTATACACTGGCCTCAATCCTGGTTCAAATCAGTTTGCCTTAATACACATGATTGAAAACTGCATACCATGTGATTACTATCAGCCAGTGTTCTCAGATGAACATCAAATTGGAAGAGAAAAACTACTATAATCAACAATATGTTCTAGATGAAAAAGACAGAGCTTGCAAACCAAAAATCACTATTGAAAAGTTTGCAGATCCTGAAGGTGCTTCATTTTTGAGATAATAAAAAGTCTCCAGACTAAAAGGTTCAAGAATGTAATGAGTTTCTGAAGAGGAGAAGATTTCTGAATATGTACCTTATTTTCTGAAATGTACCATTTTTTGGTGAATTTAGCCGTAAATGAGGTTACTGTCAAATGCAAGCAGAGCATGTTTTATGCTGGTACATTCCCCCCAGAAAAACGGTAATTCTGAGTGCGGATAAAGGTGTGTAAGCTTTATGATAGCAGATGACAAGGGACTAATGTTCTAATCCTACTGCAGTGTGTCAGCCTTACAATCGAGACTACACTCCATTTTGTTAAGATAGGCCAAAGAAAATTGTTCACAATTTGTCCACAGATAATTACTTTCCACTTCTTAATTAGTGTGATGCTCATCTTCATAGTAGCCCAGTTCTTCATGATGATATAGTTATGTGAGGATGGAATGTGCCTAAGTCTCTCTGCATTGAACTTAACATCACATGAGTGACGCTGATAAAATGACTGCTTCTTGCAAAATGTCCTGCAGAATGTGGAAGTATGCAAAACAACTGTCCTTTCCTTTGCCTGATATGGCTTTGATACCTTCATACTGTGACACGATGGCTAAAAGCCAGAATGGTGGAATGAGTAGAAATGGTCACTGCTAGGCAGCAGCACGGTAAACAGGTTTCATGGCTACAAATACTGACAAAGCAATAGAAGACACAGCATTTCATATGCAGTGTGCACCAGGCTATAGGATGAGGACCAGCAGCAGCATGGTAAACAGGTTTCATGGCTACAAATACTGACAAAGCAATAGAAGACACAGCATTTCATATGCAGTGTGCACCAAGGCTATAGGATGAGGACCAGCAGCAGCACCAATCAGAAGGTCATGACTTGTAATTGAGCAGTGGTAGTTCATGGTTAGTCATAAGGAATCTTCACTGTTAGCAGCTGCTGCCTGGTAACAACTAGTGGTTACTGAATAACACACAGAAGTCTTAGTATCTGCTGTAGTTCTATTTATTTGTAGAGCGTGTAAATTAGTGAGACTGTTATAATCATTTGTAGTTATGAGTCATAAGCATCCATTAAATCCAAACCCAGTGTCTACTATGTAACATGTGACAGTATTCATAACTCAGATGGGGTTAAACTACCTCGCAAAATATTTATGGAACAAATTGTGAATGTTTGATTCATGCTGCACAAGGCATCAACTAAGCAATTTTATAACATGAAGGTTGACTGTTATCCATGTAGATGACCTCTATCAGTTGGAAAAAGTCAACACTTGGGCCCCTGAAAGAAATCTTTCAGTATGATTGTGTATGTTCTGACAAGAAAAAATATCTAATCATATTAAGATGAAAGCCATCCAGTAGGCCTTTGAATAAATCCCTCTCTGGGGGGGGGGGAAGAGGTAAATCTATCTTTGTAACAGGCTATGGAAGCCCATAGGGTTGTGAGATATCAAGGCTCCCACATGTGCTTAGGTTCTTTTTGGAAATACAGCAGACTTGAAACTTGAAACCTGGAACCTCAAATCCCAGTCTCCTGTGCAAGGCATCTAAGGAACCTCTAAGGAGAATGTTGAAGTACAGCATCAGTTTCATCACTTTCATCCACTGAGTCTGACAGTTTGGAAGAACATCAGTCAACTTTTACCACACTACAGCTCATCCTAGAAGATAATACTCTTCATACTCACTCCCAAGAGAGTCTCAAATCTCACCTATATAACTAAAATCCCTCACTTGTTCAAGTACTTTATTATCAAGAACAATTTTTGTCCTTGTAGATTCTTTCCCTGTAAATGCAATTGTTTTTATTTTTGACGTGAAGACTTTCATACCATATTCATTAATTACAGCTCTTTGGAGATTAAAGTTCTTCTATGTGGTAATTCTAGACCTGAAGAAATAGAGGACACTATAAATTAGGGTCCTTGAAGCAAGTAGGACCTTTTACTGTTAACTGTTATTATATGATCTAAATTAATTAAAAAATGCTTTGTTGACAGTTATATCTACAAGATGAGAAATTGATGGACACTGTGCCATGCATTCTCACAACTAATCTACGAACCGGGTCTTCAGATCTACATGCATTCCTTAAGCGTATTCATAGCCCAAAAGTTGACAAGTGGTTTGTCCATTGGTGAGTGCCTAAAGAATATCTTACTTTTAGGGCAATATACAGTTATAAAATGAATAACCATCTGCGTCTCACTCATTCCTCACTTGCAAGTTGTTTATTTCAATACTAAAAAAAAAATATTAATGATTCTGATAATACATAAGTTAGTATTATGAAAATCTGTTTAATAATAGGGAATTGAATAAAATTTCAGAACCCCAAATATAAGACCTTGTTTCTGATCATTTCACATTGGTATGTTCTGAGTTATCCAGCAGTTATAAGAATTTACATGGAAAGATGCTTTCCCAGTGGACCCTCCCCAACCCCAAACAAAAATATAATTCTTTAAAATTATTATTTACTTCCTCAAAACAAGTGGACTAATTTAATGTAAGAGCCTATGTCTGCCTGGAGGGAATGAGGAGAATGACAGAAACCTCATTCAGTATAGCCACTCTGCATGCTGAGATTTGAAGCTTGGACTGCATGAATATGAAGCAGGAGTGCTGCTCACACCATCATGAAATTTGGTGAAAGTATATATATATATAAAGCACAACCATGTAGAAGTTTAAATATCTTTAAATTTATCAAAAATATAGTCAAAGCTAACTCTTTTTCTTTTCTGTATGTCATAACAATGAAACTGATTATCATATATGCTGTTGAAGATTATGTGTTTTAAATTGAAAATTCTCATTCATTAATTGCTTATTTCATGATTTCTCTGTGTGGAGGTTTTGCATTAATAACGGCATCCAGACCTATATCACTTTTAACATCTTTCTCAAAAATAATTGAAACTATAATATATACAAGAACTTTAGAAGATCTTAATAAGTATAATATCATAAGTACTGAACAACATGGATTTAGAAAAAGGATTGAAAACAGATAATGGAATTTACAAATTGACTACAGAGATTTTAAATTCTATAAACAACAAACAATTAGTGGCAGGTGTTTTTTGGTGATCTGGAGAAAGCTTCGGACTGTGTAGATCATGATATCTTGCTGTCCAAACTTAAATTTTATGGTATTACTGGGAAAGATCATGCACTTTATGAATCTTATTTAAGTAACAGATATATTAGAACAGTAATACATAAAAATGATGTGAATACAGTATCCTCAGATTGGCTTTATGTTAGACAGGGAGTGTCACAAGGGTCTGTATTAGGACCTTTGTTGTTTCTCTTATATATAAATGAGTTGTCTAAAATATTAAATAAATTTTCTACGCCTGTAATTCTTGCTGATGATACTGGCATCTTATTTTCAAATTCTGATATAAATGATCTTAGCAGGAATATTCTTATAACAATTGAAATCTTAAATGGATGATTTAGAGATAATAAATTATCTTTAAACTTTAACAAGACACACTGTATTCAATTTAGAACTAAGACAATAATGTCAGATACTTTTACAATATATCGTTTTAATAAGTTTATTAACAGTACCCTCAGTACTATATTCTTGGGAGTTGTAGTTGATAGTGCCTTAATATGGAAGAATCACACTAATTTACTTGTAAAAAAATTAAGTAAGGCTTGTTATATAATTAGAAATATGAAACGTCATATGACTATTTCAGCTTTAAAAGTAATCTATTATTCCCTTTTTCACTCCTTAATGAGCTATGGTATCATCTTTTGGGGAAACTCATCACATCATTCTACTATTTTTCTTCTTCAAAAAAAGGCTATCAGAGCAATGTTGGGATATGGCAATAGAGTTTCGTGTAGAAATATATTTAAAGAGTTAAATATTTTATCACTTGCATTGTATTGTATTGTATTGTATTTCATCCGTTTTGCTACATAGTAACACTTGGACATGTCATTCAGTAATACAAGTTTACAAAATAAATCTACAAATTTACAAGCATACTACCAACATTTGTTACAATCACAAGCAATATATAAATACAACATTCCAAAAAATATACAAACTACTATATACAGCTCATGAATGGCTATGACATCCAAACATAAGTACTTGCACCCTCCACTTTTTTATTAAAACTAACAAATTCATTTATCGTATAAAAAGAATGTTTCAATAAAAATGATTTTAATTCTTTTTTTAAAGCTGAAAAACCCACCGAGTTTTTTATTTTGTTTGGCACCTTACTATACAATTCTATCCCCTTATTTACCACACTTTTTATATAATGTAGTTCTGCAGAATTGAACATGAAAATCCTTGTTTATTCTTGTATTATAGCTATGAATATTTATATTTTGGATCAAATCTGCTTTGTGCTTTTTTATGTAACATAACACCTCTAAGATATACAAAGATGTGACTGTGAGGATGCCATAATCTTTAAAAATTTGCCTGCATGACTCTTGTTTACCAAGTCCACTAATTATTCGCAACACCCTATTCTGCATTTTAAATACCTTTATACTATCACCTTCAGCCCCCCAAAATATTATTCCATATCTCAATAACGATTGAAACTTTCCAAAATAAATACCCCTTAGCATCACAATATGTATTTTCATTGTTAGTATTTGTTTTGCAAAATAAAGTTATTTTTCCATCAGGCATTGATTCTCATACTATTGATACTAGACAAAGACAAGATTTGTATTTATCTCAAGCTGATTTAACCATTTATCAGAAAGGAGTTTATTATGTGGGTATAAAAATATTCAATAAATTGCCCATAGAGATCAAGAACATATCCAATAATTTTAAGAAGTTTAAGGTTGTATTAAGGCATTTCTTGAATACTCATACATGTTATACTGTGGATGAATATCTAAAGAGATAATATTTATTATTGTTGTATTCATTGTGCTGTCTAGTTGTGTAATATTTATGTATGTATTCTGTGCTCTATATTATTTTATGACATGTTCTATATCCATCTTTGGATGTCTTAAACTTACAGTAAATACGAATACAATACTCCGAAATCCAATGAATCAGCCTTACTTCCATGGTTTTGAAATTGCTGCTTTACAATTTGTATAAATATAATGACATCTTCTCTAATAATATGAGCATTTTAAACTGTTCAGTGATTCTTAACATATAACTGGGGCAAAAGCTTTCTTTATTTACTTTCTTACTAGAGAAATTTTGTTACAATAATAAGGGTACTGTTCAGATTGCAGCAAATATTGTTATGTGCTGGAGTGACTACAGATTGGCTTTGGATTGGCAACTGGATTTATTGAACTCTCAAACAACTCATGACTACAGTCTGCAAATTACTATCACTTAATTATGGTCTTCACTGCTGTGCTTAGCAACGTCTACCAACATTGGACATTCCTCTTCTCCCGGGCTCATATACTTGCAGGCTGGCAGCCGTTTCACACCAACCTCCTACTCTTCTAACTGCTGTCTCAAGACTGTCTTACAGTCAGAGTCAAAGTCAAAGTTACTTTGCAACTGGTGCTTTACTGCCAGTCAGTTCATCTTGGCACCAAGCCCATTGAAGCTCACAACCAGAGATTTTTTTTTCAACTTGCGGTCATAGTCCTCATGTAACATCCTCTCTGACAAGAGGATGTGTTTGTCTCTTATGAATATGATTGGCCTTTTGTCAAGTGTACGTATTGCATGCATAGCATGTTACTGAAAATTATTCCTTTTGCACTATATACAAGTCCTCTTGTCAGCCAGGCTTTGCATGCCTATCTTACCTATTTCATGCTACAATGGTAGCCTAGTCACTTGAACAGTCGTAAACTTGACTGTCTTATAATAACAGCTGACCCTTGTTACATAACTTCAGTGCAGGCTGCACAGAAAACACTGCTTCCAACAGTTCTTCCATTGATGGGTGATGTTGCTATCTGCACAGAGAGCACAGAAAAATAATGTTCTTCTGTTTCATTCATTCATTCATTCATTTATTTCACTTTCTAATTGATCCTGATACAGGCATAATACAAGCCATAGGATATAGAATGAGTCACAAGATCAAAATTTAAGTTACAATAATTAATTGAAACATGTCAAAAACAAAAAACAAAACAAACATACATGCAAACAATTATAAAGCATAAAGCAGACATACATAAACAAATTTACATCGGATACAATAAATATCAAAATTCTAATTCTGGTTCACTTCATTAATAAAATTGACAAAATTATGTGAGATAAGACAATAATCCAATACAACAACTGATAACAGTAAACCAGATACAATATAAACAAGCTGTATGCTAAGGCATGAGTCAAAGTTATAAAAATTCATTATATAATATAAAGTTTATAGTATGTGCAATCATTGTTACACTGATGAGTTGTGATGTCACATTATACTCATGTATGTGTGTGTGTGTGTATGTAAACACTTCTTGCTATTGAGAATTATAAAACTATTAGTTGAAGCTTGAAATACAAATGAACACAAAAACATTATCTATTGTTTGAGTTGCAGAGGTAAAGTAGATCTCACCAACTTATGCTTACAGGCAGAACTGTGACATATATGCTGTGAAGGCCTTGAGGAAGTTCTACCAGCGGCCATATTTTCTGTCTAGTTCTGTGTCTCCAGCTCATTTCAACTGGGTCCTCATGTCATCTGACTACAATACTAAAGTATACAAGAAAGTAAGCATTCTGTGCCTGTCAAACGGTATTAAGTTGACACGTTTATTGCTAGCATGTGCAACCAGGATTTTTCCAAGGTGGTAGCCAGGTTTACAAGGTGGAGGAGGGGGAGCCAGAAAAGGAAATGCGCTTAGAAATTTTAGTTTAGGCTATTTGAAGGCAATTTTTATTGATCACCCTGAAGTATTCCCAGTAAAATAATAATTTTCCTAAAAAAATTTTAATTTTCATTATTAATATGTGGTATATTTCCTTCTTTTCCTTCATTGTTTATTTTTTAAATAAAGGGGAATGTAAAAGTAAAAAGTCAAGGTATCCCTGTAACAGGCCATGGAGGCCCATAGAGTTGTGAGATGTTGAGGTCTGACATTTTCTAGAAAATTGGCTCATAGATGGCGGTAAGTTTGTCAGCCTTACGTACCGGCCGCCCTTTACCCTCAAGAACATTAAAAGAATATTCCTGGTACTCATTTCTGTTAGAGGCTGAGGCGGTCCCAGGGCCATAGTGTGGCTGGAAGGATTAGGTCAAATGAAAAAAATCCAATGACCTCATCGGGATTTGATCCCGCGATAGTCTTCCTTAATTTAATGTGGCAAAATAAAAGACATGAGAATTATGACTAACAGTATGGGTAGCCAAGAAGGTTCAAATGTTGAGTGAGTAAGAATTTTGGTGTGCAGTAACAAAAGATGAAGTTGGAAACTCAGAACATGAATAAGGAAGCAAAGAGAAGGATCTCACTGGAAACATAAACATGTATCAAAATGTTTTAAAACTGCCGTATTATTTATTATTGACTCAAGAAGATGCAAGTTTCCTGAAATGGGTCACTTTGGGTCCCTCAGTATAACGAATAGATCAGACGTTTCAATGGAAAACTCTTGAACAAGAAAAAACAAAAAACCATCAATGATAAAACTGAAGTTGAAGACAGTAGTGATTTATACTCATTATGTGTATATTAAAGGTACCATTCACTCATAATCCATCATCGAGGGTGAAGAGAAACATTGTGATTGTGTTAATCAGAAAGCGCCCAATCTTTGGAATGTGCGCTGCAAAAATGCAGCGTTAAATTAAGAACAAGAATTTATGGCAAAGCTTCGGATCATCCATAGTATCCACCATATTTTCTTCAGTTTGTCCAGTGGGGCTGATGTTTTACTACTACTACTACTACTACTGCTGCTGCTGCTGCTGCTGCTACTACCACCACCAACACCACAGCTACTACCCCCCCCCACCACCAATAAAACATTCAACAATGATGATGCTGCACTATATGAGTGGAAAAGAACCATTAGTAAACAATGGCCAGGAAAGCATAAGAAGTCTTGAGTGACAGAAAACATGTAGATCTTATGGGATAATTGGAATAAGATACTGAGTTCACTGTAAGAACACAAATTATATATTTTCAGACCCATCTTCATTCCACTGCAATACATTTTGTAGTTTATTTAATATTATCATCCGATTACAACCTGATACTCTTTCTATTAATGAACCAAAATGTTTTGACCCTTAAAAGGCCATCATCAAGGAACACCATTTTGGCACATAATCACTCAGAGTTGTCAAGTCATGGGTCTCTTATCTTAAAATTCTTGAACAATTACAAAAAATCAAGTAAAGCAAGATCAGATGCATATTTAGCAACAATGGGAAGATAATTATGGGCTATATATATATATACTGTAGCATGTAGCACTGTTGCTCTTGAACTATTGAGAGAATGGACATGATTTGACGTTAATGACAGTGAAGCCCTAACTTTATTGTTCCGCAGGTGGAACTAGATTCCGGACTAATAATGTTAGCACAGCTGAGAGGGTCAACAGCATTCCGTCTCACACCGCATAATCCCTGCAATTCATCCTGTCCTGAACTACTGGGGGATTTACAAGAGGGGGAAATGTGTAAGTAACAGCAACAAGTATAAAACTGTTGTGCTTTGCTAGGAGCTTGGAGTGATGTTATTTTCTTTGTTAGAAGTTAATGATGTTTGTTGAGGACGTGCATTTGTTTTGAAGCATAAAATTATAAGAACTGTGTGTGATTTCTGTGCAATTTTGTAAAAGTCCTTTATCATTAACATTAAAAGTATTATCTTTAGAATAATGTGTAGCATTTCTCCTTTCTGCCAAATTGGACCATCACTAACATGAGCAAATGCTTCATCATGACACTCTGTTTTATAATTCTCCAGGAAACATTGGAAAGAACCACATTCCCTTTAAAACCAACATGCTTCAGAAAAACAAAAACTTTTTTTTCACACAGAGGGCCCACTGCAAGGAATTCTTTCTGCTTGTGTTTCAGTGAAACCAATATCTTCAAACATTCTTCATTTTTGATAGAAGAAATATAAAAAATTGTGTTTTTTTTTTGGAAATTTAAAAATAGGTACAATACAATGTGTGACATTATTACACTGTCTAACCATTGCTAAATTGTATCCACTTCTCACTGAAAATTGTTGATGCTTTATGTTATAGTGCATTGCCATAATGAATAACAAGTTGCCAAACAGTAACAGCTTACAGATTCAAAATCTCTCTCTCTCATTTACATACATTCACACACATACACCGCTCATTAAGCACATGTTATAGTCACTAATAATGATCTATCAACTCTCTGTTTTATTTATGTTGACATTATGAAATGTTTTCCTCTCACTCTGATTCTTTATGTCATCACAGCACTACTGGGCTTTGTTCTGCATACTCTCTGCTATGTGTGAATGACACTTTCTTTCAGAAAAATGAAAAATATTTTGTAAACATAATACGTCATTGACTTCAAGTCTACTTTCTATGTTTCACTATAGTTGTTACTTTATTGACACAATGTAAACGCTGTAATCTGTGAAAACAATGGTTAATGTGATTTGTTTGTGATTTCTTACAGTGGTATTCACCAACTTCATGTGGACTTTCGAATATTTTCCAGGTCGTAATTTGGATAATGTTGCCATTCTTACTGAGACAGTATGGGAAGAAGGATCTACTTAGGAAAAGACTTTCAACTGGACTATCCATAATTAATTATTATGAATGTCTTACAGTGTAGTATAACATAGTCAGTACCATGGTGTGAACTACATTTGTAGTCATTTAGTTCAGTAAATAATTGCTTGTTGAATTTGAAGGGAAATTTAAGAGACAAGCCTGGATGTCAAGCTAATGCCTATATTAAGTGTGGAGTTCATGTTTCTAAGTCAATGACTTTGAATAATGTCAAGCATAAGGTGACTGAGAAAGGATGTCAAGAACTGTATTTATTAGTTATTATATATATCAAAACAAAATGTTTTTTCTTCATAGTATGGCTGCAAGTATGCCCAAGTTTGAATGTCATTTAGTGTAACTCAATATGGGAACCACTGCATGTACTGAAGCAATATTCTAATTCAGTCCAGACTCAGGAAAGCACAATGGCCAACACAATAACAATTACTATAGTAATTATCCATCACAAGTATGCAAAACTATTCAGTTTTTACTGTACATATTGTCACGTGTATGAGTGACTAATAGTTTGGGTTCTGGACTGGATGAACAGGTTTATTTACTACTTCGACACATCACCAGTAATTATGTGTAATTATAGCACTATCACTATTTCTACACTTTATAATTCACTGTTACACACTTACTAGTCCTCTCCTGGTAACACAATTAAAACGGGAACGACAACAGTCTCACTGAATCACACACTCCAAGTATTACACATGAATAAAGTCTTCTAATCACACCAGGTCTTCACATGATAAACTTTCCATAGCTATCTTCCACCAAGAACTCAGAACTGTGTCCCTGCAATGTCTTGGTTATTCCTGGAATCTCGTCACATAGCCGTGGCACAGACCACACAAAAATCACTGTTCTACTGTAAGAACCATTGTGTAACTAGCAACTGATCACAGACAACCCCGTTCCTACTGTTGTTTGGAATGGACAACATAGAAAACACAGCTTCCTCTATTGTTCCATAATGTACTGTGTTTACAGAGCTGATGCCTGGCAACACATTGATCAAATGCATTACAATATCTTGGACACATCTCAAGAATAAGTTCTTTGGAGATAAATCAGTGGCAGTGGAATTGGCCTTCTCCTTCCAATTCTCCATGCAGAAAAATAGACATCAAGAGCAATGTCTATAACGTTTCAAAATATGAAGGTGAACTTTCTCTTCTGGTGCTAGTACTGTGTTTCATGTACATGAAGGACAAGTGTGGATGCCAAAACTACACCAAACTTGGACATACAATGGAACCCCCATTTAATATTTCTCGATTTGGTGTTTTCCCTCATTCAAAGATCAATTTAAATGAAACAAAGTTAATAGTCTTAGTTTTAAATTATTCCCATTCATGAAATTCCTCAATGTAGTGCTCAAATCAGCTGATCCCACAGGAAACCTTAAACAGGGGCTTCACTCTATCTGCTGTTGTATTGTGAAAGTAATGTATTTTAAAGGTAAATGTATTAATAAATAAAACTTCAACACTTATTCTTGGGCAATATATATTTTTCTGGCAAGAAACATAATATTACTGATGAATGAATGGTATTGACCATAATCTACTCATAAGAAAAATTTATGTTCCTGACAAAAATATGTGATCACACCCAAATACTGTATTCTTAATTGCTCGAAGAAATAGCAAAAGTAGATGGATTAATAGCTCAATCAATAACTTACACATTTAAAAATTATTATTTGTAATTATATTGTGACGTGCTGAGCTATGGATGACGCCCCTCCCCCCCCCCCGCCAGCCGTGATGCGCCGAGCGAAGCCGAAGTGAGCCGATGTTAGCCGAGTCCTAGCATCCTGGTCGCTA
>NW_019738883.1:450756-452747 GCF_002891405.2 Cryptotermes secundus
ACGTCTAGAAGAGGAAAAGCCGGCCACAGTGGACACGAAACCTGCCGCGGCACAACAAGAAGAGGTTCCCATAGTAATACCGGTCGGAGCGACGATAGCCTGCCTAGTAATGGAGGCACACCAAGAAGAAGATCTGGCCTCAGCGAACAGGAAACCTGAGGTGGCAGAATTACAAGAGGTACCCGTACAAGACGCCGAAGTAATGCCGGTCGGAGAACCGAAGAAGAAAAGGCGCAGGGACCGACATCGACGAAACATGAAGAATCCGACTCGGGGAAGTCGTGGACCCCAGATGAAGTTGGCCGTCGTCCACAGGAAGGTGTCCCGCCGCGCAACAGTGGCATGGCGCAAACGCCATATCTTCAAGAAATCTACGACCCAAGGAAATTGTGGCCCATGGCACGAATTGGCTGCCGACAGCAATGTGACTAGTCGTGCAGGTGCGACACGGCGCAAGGGAGATCCCGTAAGGAGATGCTCAACGAGGGTCAATGCTGGGCAAGAAGCTGGGAAAGGAAGGACTGGAACCGTGACAGGACAGACGTCCGGGAGGCGGCGTCAGCCACAACGGAAATGCAGCAAGGGCATAAGGAAACAGGACGTGGAGGAACTACTACGCCTGAGGGAGAAGACCGGCAACGTGATCTTCAGTGGAAGGTTCGCGACACAAGTAGTCGGTACTGCCAATGGGTTACGGAGGATAAGGAAGTGGACCTTGTGGAGGGGTCGACCTCCACCAAAACGAAAGAAGGAGGAGGGCACAGAAGAGGAGCCGGTAAAATAGAAGAACCGGCCTCCCCATTGAGAGTGAATGTGCCATAGAATGAAAGTGATGGATGAATGTGATCTTCTGGCGAGCTGAAAGGAAACCGCTCGAGACGAGCTTTGTCTTAAGAGGGGAGCGGATGTACCGGACGAAGAATAGTCGCTGCAAGAAGAGTAGCCGCAACAACAGGAGATGCTGCAAGAACAGCCACCGAGGAAAAGGAACGGGGATGCACCGTTAGGCTATTCGGGACGAACAGCCTTAAGGAGGGAGCAGTGTGACGTGCTGAGCTATGGATGACCCCCCCCCCCCCCCGCCAGCCGTGATGCGCCGAGCGAAGCCGAAGCGAGCCGATGTTAGCCGAGTCCTAGCATCCTGGTCGCTAGGCAACGCAAGTCAACAGCGGTGACGTCACCAAGTAGTAACAGCGGTTACCTCCGCTAGCGTTACATAGCAACACAGCGACATAGCAACAAGGGTGCCTATTACGTGGCCGTTTTCCCGTATTGTCCGATCGAGGCTACATACGGAGCAGCGAAGGCTATTCACAGTTGAGTTGTACTGAGTTGTACTGAAAGAGTCAGTCAGTCCTGGAGCTACCGCCGAGTTAGCCAGCAACCAGTCAGTTGTATTCTGGCATTGGGAGTGTACTAATTGTGATACTGCAGATAGCAGTAATCGTAAAACTGTAATTTGGGTGATTGTATGAGCGAATGTGAAATAAAATTCGCTATACCAAATACATCGTGAAGTTATTTGTCGCGATATACGCCCGATACGCGACAATATGAACAGCTTTAAAGGAAACAAAAGGAGAAAATAAAAATTCACCTAGTTTATGCCTGGAAAATATTTTAGAATGAAATAACTGATATAATTCACATTATTTAAGCTGAGAAACATTTTTATGCTGTATGAAGAAGTGGAAAATGACAAACTTTTTATAATTCTGTTACTTTGTACAGAAATAATTCAAATACAAATGTTTTTGTTATTTGTGTTTCATTTGAGCACAATTCTTCATTGTCATCAGATATACACTGTACACCTGCCATCTCATACATACATACATACATACATACATACCGGATGTGGAATTTGTCAAAAATCATACAATACATATATACATGCACAATTAAATTTCACATAAATAGTAAGGATTTCACAAAAGTAGTAAAATATCCATCATAAATCCATACATTAACATATACTAGATTTTTTTTTT
>NW_019738883.1:452923-525808 GCF_002891405.2 Cryptotermes secundus
TGGCTGTAAGATGAGTTACCCCAAAAAATTATTCCGTACTTCATTACAGAATGAAAATAGGCAAAATAAATCAATTTGAGAGTCTCAGTATTGCTGACATGAAACATGCTTCTAACTGCGTAGCATGCTCCACTTAACTTAGGGATCAATTTATCTATATGGTTCGACCAACTTAGGTGGCTATCAATTTGCAAGCCAAGGAATTTCGTATTTACTGTCTCTTCTATATATTTTCCATTATATCCAATATTTAAAACATAGGGAGGGGCATTATTTGTTGTAAATTTCATTACATTTGTTTTGTTTAAATTTAGGGCAAGTCTGTTAGCATTGAACCATTTATTCATGTGGGAGAGTACTCTGTTTGATATTGCACAGAAATCATCAAACATTTTACTAGAGATTATAACACTTGTATCATCAGCAAATATTATGGGTTCTGATGAAAAATTTATTGTTAGTGGAAGGTCATTTATATATATTATGAAAAGCAAGGGTCCCAGGACCCTTGTCATCATGTCATTTGGCATAAAGCATGCCTACTGTAAATATAATTTCAATCTAGTCCCTTGCAATATCATCTAAAAAGGCTAATTATTTTTTATAACAGTTTAAAAGGAAAAACTACAAACTTTTAGTTCACTGACTACTATTTGTACCTTTTGAATTCCCAACACATGCTCATACATGTATGTTTATGTATGTGTACATAAATCACAGTATATCTGTGACAAATTTTCTAGGTTCCAATGTTTTGCTTTACTTTATAGCCAAAGCCCTTGGGTCTGCAAAGGTTGTCTTGTAACTGTGAAGTTCTTAATGGGTTATCCCTTTCATTTGAATTAACTTCAGACATGTACTGTTCAGATGTTTGTTTCTGAGTCCAGCATGCATGAGTAAGGCTCAATTTTCTTGCTTTTAGGCAAGAAAGGAAAGCTCTGTCAAGAATCACACATGGAGGCTAGCAAGGCAACTTTATCAGAGTCCAAAAACTAATTGTTTCAAGTCCAGAAATCAACCTCCCCAAACAAATACCTCCCGAAATCTCTGTCAATCCAACATTCAAATTTAAGAAACTTTCCATGTTATAACTAGGGGATCTGACTCATCACAATCAAAATAACCTGTAGATTTCAAATCTCTATTCTTCATGCAATTAGAAAGCATTTTTCCCATGATAAGAATAGTAATGGGATCTGACATCTGCTCTCACCTAAAACCAAAAAGATTAAGGGTTTGTCCCACAGATATGTATCTTGGGAAGCTGATTACTGGATTTCAGAGAATAATTTTTTAACAATAAAGAAATCTCTTTGCTAGCCTCTGTGTAAGGATTTCAAATTAAATTTGACAAAGTCCATGTTAGAGACAAGATCTACACATTTCTGAACATTCTTAAATATGTATCTAATTGTAATTTATTTCTATTAAAATTTAATTCCCATCACACCATATAAACAATAAATTCATATATTAACTACTTGAATTTCTGAAAAGTGCAATCACTTATGACTTATGGCATATTGTTTACTTAATCACCCATGCTGACTTAAGAAGTTCTGCTAGTTTCTAAGAAAATGAAATTATTGTCCATTTAGGTATAAATTTGGTTATTTACATGAAACATCTTTCTTATTACTTTCAATTACAATGAATTGAAAGCAAAGATTCCAAAGTTATTCATTTCACTTTGAATTTTACATTATGTTTAACACAAATGTCTTGGTTGTGGAGGCAAGCACACAGTTTTACATATTTTTCCATGAGATCTACTCAGTTATCTCCTCCAACTCACACTCATAATTCATAGTAACATTAAGTGGAGTCCATGAAAAATCCAATTGCTTATGTTGTCTGTTGCAGCTACCAGCATGTGCATTATCAGGCAACTGTGATCTTGTATATCTTAGCAGCATAAACTAACCTAATGGAGCTGAACCCTTCTTGAGAAGCTGCTAGTTGAGCAGCTACTCAGGCAAACACAGTACGAGATCTGTCTTGAGATGTAACGATAGCTTCACTGAATACATATATAAAAATAATTAAGATCAGAAGTTTTATATGCTGTAACTGAAAGGGTGGTGAGTTACACAACTGTTTGTTTGCATTTTCAGCTCTAATTTATTTTAGCAACCTCCTAAGTTTGGTAAAAGGACTTTGAATCATTCTGTATATGTAAAGCTAGAGTGCAGCTTGGCTATAGCAAAGAACTCACACCCCCAATCAATTTTTGAAAAAAAGAAAATCAAGATTGAAGAAAAAATGGAAATGTACCAAATATTAATAATAAAAATTGAAAGTATTTAAAAAGGACATTACTCTATCCTGAATACTCTAGGGTGATTGTAAAATTAGTACTAAATGGCTTATACATAAGTGTGTAAGCAAATTTTCTTCTGCTCCCTTGGAAAGACTCCTGGTAACATCCATGATAATGATGACCAGTATATCACCCTGCAAATCCATGTTTCCATCTGTATTCATTAATTTCCTGCATGCAAACTTCAACTTGAAAATCCCATACCTTATGCCCGTGTCAATTACTGTAACCAAGATTAATTTTTATCACCAAATGCTAACCTGAGGTAACTATGCTCTTTTGGGCCCCACAGCCAAGTGTTCCCACTACCATACCCAGGCCTTATAAAACACTAAATGAGGGACATATACATGCTAACAAAGTGAATGCATGCCTGTCTGTATTAAGACACAGATCTACTGTCAATGGATTTATGCATGGTTCAACAGAATCCTCAGATACTGAGTTTTACAATGTCATATGCTTGCATTTAAAAAGGTAACTGTACCTACTTGAAGACTGTAACCTATTTCTGTAAGTACATTCTGGCTCTATAAAATAAAATAACACACAGTCAGTGCATCATATGTAGAGCACCAATATGCAGGATGCAACCAGCTGTCTGTGGAATGAGAAGAAAAATTACTTCCAGTGATTCTGTAGGAAGTTTGATGATTCCAATTCTGATAGTGACAATGAAGTTGCTGGCATCAGGACTGCGTTTGGAAAAACAATCTTAATTACAGGGGCTAAGGTTAAAATTTCATAGTTTTGGACCCCACCCCGCATTTTAACTTTTTATACATGTTATAGGACATATTATGTCACTAAATAATATTTACTGATCCTTATTATATAAGTTTTAACCTCTAACAACAAGCTTACTTTACTTTAACTTGCCTATATATTGTTTCCGCGCCATAGCTCAAGCAGTTAGTCGCTGACTTCCCACTGCGGTGGCCTGGATTCGATCCCAGGTCTGGTCAAGTGGGATTTGTGGTGGACAAAGTGGCGCTGGGGCAGGATTTCTCCAAGTACTTCGGTTTCCTCTGCTAATCTACATTCCACTAATTGCTCCACAATCACCCTCACCTATCATCTGGGGTTGGTACAATAGGCCAGAAGTGGCCGCAGTACTTAGTCCCACCCCACTGGCATTAAAAAAATTGTTTACTTTCTTTAAGGTGTATTCACTCTAATCACAAGTACAAAAAAAAATGCATAATATGGATCCATATTAGGGAAACTAAATTTAAAGTAACTTAGTTTATGTTTTATGGAATTTGCTTGATGATGACCGAAGTAAAGGTCGAAACATGTAGAATACACCTAGTTGCAATAAACGTGTAAGATACACCACATCTACAAAGGCTGGATAAAAAGTAGTGGCAAAACCACTGTAGTTCTTAAATGCTTTATTACCTGAGGTAAACACACAGTCCTTCAATATAATCACCCCCCATGTGTACCACCTTCTGCCAAATTTGTGGAAGGCATCATACACCATCAGTGCGTCCACTTCTGTTGATGTCCAGCAGTGACCGCCCTACAGCATGAATAATCTCTTCTCTTGTATTGTAACATAACCCTCACAGTGGTACCTTCATTTAGGCAAAGAGATCATAATCGCACGGACTCATATCGGGTGAGTATGGTGGATGTTGCAGAATCTCCCAACGGTAGCGGCGAAGAAGATCCTTGACAGTGTCAGCAGTATGAGCCCTTGCATTGTCATGAAGGATGATGGAGTTCGTTGCTTTCTCCTGAGTGCTGGATGAAGATGATTACGCAGGAAATTGAAGTAGCAGGCACTGTTTACTGTCTGTCGTTGAGGTACAGCAGTACAATAAACATTGCCTTCACAATACTCAGTGTAGGGAGCACTTTCTTCAGATGAGGAGAGTCAGGATGCTTCCATTCATTTGATTGTTGCTTCAAGTGCGGTTCGTATGAGCAAGCCAAAGTTTTGTCCAGAGTGACAGTCCTTCCAAGGAAGTCATCACCTTCCTTCTGGTACTGGTCCAACAATTCCTATGAAATTGCATAATGTTTCCATTGTTGCACCTCGGACATTGTATGGGGTACCCAATGCGCTGCAATTTTGCGGTATCCAAGAATATCATGCAGAATGTGGAGCACAGTTTTGTGACATACACCTACCTCAGTAGCTAACTCCCATGCAGCCCATTGATGATCGACATCCAGCAAAGAAGCAAGAAGCTGAATTGTGTGGTTGTCAACATGGGGTCATTCTTAATGATGGCTGTCCTGAATGGCATCCCTCCCTTCATGAAACAATTTCACTCATCGTGCCACTGTGTGATATGGCAAAGCAGCATCATCACATGCTTTTTGCAGTCCCTGATAACAGTTTTGTGCACTAAGACCTCGTGCAACTTCAATTTTTATCCAGGAGCGTTGTTCTTGTTTCTTAGGGTGCTTGAACTGCAAGACGATGCACAATGCAACTCAATAAAACACAACCAGAGCCAGTCACTATACTAATTCAACTGAACTTCTGCTATCAGCTACAGATGGCGCTAGTGCCACCTGACGCACATTTTTCATGTTACAGCAGTGTTGCCACTACTTTTTATCCAACCCCTGTATTTTGTCTCCACCTTGAAGGTATCTACTATACACTGCAAAGCATGTCAAATTGTGGACACTTTCAGGTTCCTTTTCTAGTACAAATAATTGCTGAACAGTCAAACAATTACACTAAAAATTTTGACACAGATTCAACTTCTAAAAAACTCAGCTGTTAAGACATGGAAACCAACATCAGAGATAAATTTGTTACACTGATAGTTTTACATTTCTTACAGCTGTCAACTTCCAACCTGACCTGACTCAACAAGCATCAAAGGGACAACTTACATATATTGTAATAATTTGCATGCTCTATAGGAAAATGCTGGCCCTTTGTGACAATGAAGCAAATGCCTGGTATTGACTCTTTTTCTTCTTAATAAGTCATCGCTACCAATTTTCTTCATGAAACTGTAATATTGAGACTGTTCAACAGCATAAAAAGAGTTTGAAACTTACACAATGTCACCTCATTTATTGGACTAGCTTTTTATAGGCTTTAAGTATTATTTTATATGTGAAACGACCTTGAATAAATTTGTATTAATGTGTTTGCTGAACAGAGGAGCTGGAATAGTATAGTCAGTATAGCAACTGGCTACAGGCTGGATGACCAAAGCGTCTAGATTAGAGTCCTGGTAGGGTCAAGAACTTTTTATTATCCATGTCATCCAGACCGTTTCTGGGGTTCAACCAACCTCCTATCCAAAGGGTACTGGGGGCTCCTTCCATGGGGATAAAGTGGCAGGGTGTGAAGCTGACCACTCACCTCCAGCTAGCACAGAGGTCACGACTCCCCCATATGACTTCATGGCATAGTGCTTAATTAGCTAAGTACAGGGACAAATTTACCTTATCCTTATTTGTTGAATGGAACATAAATAATATATAAACCAATCCCATCTGACGTGTACTCCCATTATATTTCACTTATATGGATGTGTCTTTTGATGAACTTGATGCGGTCATGGCTCTGTGCTTTACCGCAACTGGTGCAATGCTGGCTGCAAATTTTACCATTGACTCAGCATGCTGATAACATTTGGAAAGAAGTTCTTACCTTTGTTCACAGATTATAGGAGGTGTTGAAATTTTTTTCCCTCTACACGTAGATGTTCCTTGCACCAGCAGAAGAGGTTTTGATTTACCTTCTGAAGATGCTCCGCAGGATTATTTGAAATTTCCTTATGAATATTTTCTTTCAGTTCTTCTTCTCTTCGAGGGTTACTGTTATAAATTTTGTCCTTCAAACATCCCTAGAAGAAAAAATCATAAGTGAACGTGTTGGCCAAATATCAATGCTGATAATTCTGTCCCCCAAAGACATAGGACAAAGCCTGCACAGACATATGTGTAGTGTGGAGTGTGGGCAGTATCTGAGTCTTCCTGAAACCAGCCAGAGTCTTTCTTCTTCTGTTAACTCTGAAAAGAACTGCCCAAAATAACTCATACATATCTTTCACAATTAATTTATCTCCTTAAAGAACACAGATCCACCAATCCTTCTTGCACTTAAAGCACACCAGACACCAACTTTCAGTGGACGAAGCTGGGCTTCATGGGTTAGATATGGATTCTGTAACTCCAAGGAGCGATTTTTTTGCATATTTATTTATAACTGCAAATGAAACCATGCTTCATCAGAAAATAATGCCGGTCTCACCTTCAACGACAGACTGCTGTAGTCAATTGCAAAAATGAAACCTGCTAGTTTAATCGCATGACTGTAAGGCATGGATTACTGTTGTTTTATGGGGTCTAAACTTCAGCATTTGTGTTGCCATTCTTGCACTGACTTTGACACTCCAGTCTCTTCAGCTAGACATTTCAGTGATTTTCTATGTGTATGTTCAAGTCTGGCACCTATGTCATCCAACTTCTCAGTAAGCACTTGGTGCTGTGTTTTGTTTTCTCTTCTATTAAAAGTCCTGTTGTTTTAAATCTAACCATAAAATTATAAATTGTTTGTCTGCTGGGAACACTTTCATCACAAAATTTATGTCAAAATTTTCTAGCAGATCTGTATTTCATGTAGGTGTCATACAGAATTGCGTTGCTCTTAAGTATAGCGAACCATGTCGTGCCACACTGCATACTAACTGTTAACTGGGAACAAAAGTCTAATGGCACTGATAACTACTGCCTATTGCTCACGAATCACAAACTCTCATAAATGAACTGCAGTGCCCGCCATGTAACATAATACTGTGTAGAGGTCTACAAGTTAATAATTTTTCTTCATTCCAAATGTTATCAGCCATCAAGCACGCTGAATCATTGGCAAAAATCATGTGCATTTCGCAGCTGGCGATGCATAAGGAGCAGTGAAGCACAGATCTTTGAATGTGTCTAGTTACTAAAATATTCCCTGTACTTTCCTAATTCTCTGTCAAGTGTTGTTAATAAACCTGTCCTATATAGACTTCTTACATTCTATGTGCCAAATCTCATGTTCATTTTCCTTTGTGTAGACTGCTCCAAAGAATCTGTTTAACTCCAAGGCCCTGTATAAAATTTTGTAACATGCATTAAACCAACCTCCCAAAGCTGATGGACTGCTCCTCATCAGTGACTTGTTAAAAGAGAATAGGGCACTTCCTACATAGCAATTCCCACCCTATACAGCTCATTTCACAGTACAATTCCTGGAGCAGTTTTACTGGCAATGTCTTGCCATCCACCATATAGCCTGGACCTTGCGCCTATGGACTTCCATCCCTTCAGATCACTGATCAACGACTTTTAGCATGCTGAAGAAGTGAAAGTTGAGGTGTTGTTATATCTCAGAAGTGAACCACTAAATGGCACACATGCTAGTGACCAGCTTGGGACGGGACATAACACCGGCTGATGCATGTGCACATGTTCAGTTCCATCATTCAAAATATCTAGTGCTAGTAGTAATACATATGATCCAAGAATGTGGAACAGGTGTAATATTCTATTAGAATTCAATGGTAAGGTAGAACAGGTGTACTGATGGGTGCAAACACTCAGCCTAAATTTCTTTTCTATGGTAATGAAATCAACTGTTATGTCACGTGAACAAACGTCTCAAAACCTTTGCTGATAGTGTGAATAAATATAAAATATTATTTGTTCTGTTGAATATGTCATATATGTTAAAGTATTAGATACAAGTGTAACACACTGACCACCAATCATATAATAATTCTTCCATCTAAGGACAATAATGTGGGAGTCTACAAATAGACCAATATTTTCATCATATATTATATTTATCCTACACTGTCATTCTTTCTAATTTAATCTGAGCCTCTCCAAAATTGTTTTGATATCAAGAACAAGGGGGGTTATCATCTGCATGAGAATATAGGGAAATCAGGAATGATGTGGAGACATGACATTTAGGGAAGCAGAACAGGGAGGTAATGGCTAAGTGAAGGCCAGCAAAACAGAGAATGATCATGAACCATAACATCCTTAGTAGGTGTCTAGAGGTCTAAAGGAACAGAAGGAGATATTTCCTGGTTCCTAACGCTTTTTTAGAGAACACTTTTGAAAGACTTTAGACATTAACTTAAAACTCAATTTGTAGGAGTTGCTAGAATGGGACTATGTTCCAGACATCATTATGTCTTACAAGGTATTTTCTTTTGTTATGTACCACAAATGATTTTACCTGGTAAACTTACAATTCATTTGATATTCTTACAGAAGATTAAGACATTCAATTACTCTTTTTATTGAAATCACAAGCTTTTACTAATAGCCTAACCAACATTTCATTTAAAAGGCTAAATAAGTATACACAAGTTACCTGAAATACATATTATTCTTACAATACCTTCATCATTTTCGATATGTCAATTAATAAACATGCCAATAAACCTCCAAATTAACCAAATTTTGCTTTGTTTTCTTCTCACTTTCTGTCAGTGAACAAGGGTAAAGCACTCATTTGCAAGTATTTATCCAACTAACTCCTTTATTGCCTTCATATCCACAGGAAATTGACAAGAGGTTTGAGGAAGCACAGCTGAAATGGGGCATGTACTAAATGGAATAATATGGGGACAGTGAGAACACATAATCAAACATGAACATAATTTTATTGGTAACATCAAGATGAGGTGGATCTCGCTGGTTGTGTGAGTTGAACAAATCAGAGAGTCATTCACTCCAATTATTTTTTAACTCACTTTGGTATGATGGATGTGGCATCAGGATCACTTTCAATAGCTTGATAGGGAGAAAAGTCTTTTTATTTAGTATTGACCATGGATTTGGAAAGTTACAATATGTCACTTTAATTTGATAGCACTTATGATCAGTAAAAGAACTGATTTCCTCTCTGTACAAAAACATTTTGAAACAAATAAATCAATAAATAAATAGAATATCAATAAACTCTTTGTTTCTGTTTTCTTTAAAAAATCTAAAAGTTTGACCACAGTGAAACAACAGATATTTTTGTAAACTCTGAACTGCCGTGTGTCATCTGCTCCACTATGAGCTACAGTAATTACTATTGTGTATGCCATTATTACAGACCATAATACAGTGACGCCAAATCATGCTCCATTATGCTCATTTTTAAACATATTTTGAGCTGTTTTCAGTAGTAGGATGATATATATATATATAAAGCTGAAAACACAACACACATTCACACAAAAGTCTCAAATGCAACAATGACCAATCAATTGGCCAGTCAACCAACTGGAACCATCATCAATTGAAATAGATGAATATGTATAATTATCAACAGAATGCCTGCATTCACAAAGACAATTCAAAGACTTATTTTGGTTTTTGATTATACATTTACAACGATTAAAAAATTCACTACATTATCTTAGCTAGATATCCAAGTGTAAACCATACTGGGCCATCCCAAAATACAAATTTTAAAATACAACAGATGTGTGAGCAATGCCAGGCAAACGGTGAAAACATAAGAATATTTAGCTTGCAGTTTTCAGTCACTTTCTCTTTAACTTCTGTGCAAATTAAAATAACAATTCTATTGAAATTGTAAACATAACAGTCTTTCAAGATGTAAATGTCATTATTCTTGGGGCAGTTCTTCTAAAATGAAAATTCTCCATGTGATGCCACTGATTACAGATCATTGTTCTAAAAAATAATATACAAAGTCACAAATTATGTATTTCATTTCAGGTCAGTACACCAGTAAAATCCTTCTCCTATCATAAATCACTATGGCCTACTAATAGGTAATTTACATGGAAATGTTAAGTATAACATCTACCGAACTGCCTTACCACTACACATGCCATACCTGTGCAAATTTCATCTATGAACCACCCCTGAAACTAGGAGACAGAATATGAAAACAGAAGTCCTTGCATGCAAAACTTGCTTGTTTTATTAACAAAAGGACAAATAAAATGCCTACATAAACAACAGTCATTGCCAGTCAAGTCTGGGGAAAATGCAATATACTGTTGCTAAGATGCGGAGAATGGAAGGAAGGTAACAAAGGTATTGACTAGAGAAATATAAGAATGGAGAAAGAAGTGACAAGAAAATGGCCAAATAAAAGGACTGAAAAGCAGCGAGGGAGAAAATGGCACATAAAGTGATAGTTGTAACAGGATAAAATTCTAAGCACTTTCAAGAAAATTGTGTCATGGAACCTGGCATCTGGAGTTTGTGCAGTTTGACATATGTAATGATCGGAATAAAAATATACTGTATTTGTGTTGAATATGTCACTGAACTTCCAATGTGTACATCACTTTGGGATTCTTATTTTTAAGTCACCTAAAATAACAACTCTATGCCATTTGGCACAAAAAACACATCATGATGTAAAGTTCTTAACTCTGTGTGTAACAAATGCAAAATACACAAATAATATTTTTAAAAAATGATTAATATTTTCTGAAATGATCCAGTATGTCACTCAGTCACAAAGGACTGATTTCCCTTATATTATTTATACATTCTTATTATGTATATAATATGTGAAAGTGTGATATCTTGTGGCACGGTGTTGGAAAGAGAGGAATATGTACAGTTCTTCACAATGGTTCAGATGAAACCAGAACACGATATTATGTGAGTTAGTGAGTTAGTCACATTAAATCAGAAAAGGCACGTGAAAAATTTTTCAACCGAGAAGAATATGACAGACTGACAGGCAATTAGCTAAGGCCCAAAAGAGATACTTTTTTGTTAAATAATGCAATAATAACATAAACCAAACCTGAAAAAAAAAGACTGCACTGACTGAAAATGTTTATTTTCCTTGAAAACATGAAAGTTACTTGGAAAATGTAACATTTCAGTTAACATTACTACAGCAAAAATTTGAGTTATACATTATACTGAAAATTACATAATTTGTAAATTCTCTCAGTTAAGTTTCTAATTTATTCTCTCCCCAACTCAAACAATTACTTACTAATATTTTATTGCATGCTTGTTATTTAAAAATTAATCATGATGACTGTGATTTTCTGGGATGTCATGCTCTGTAGCCTGATAGACAGGTACTATTTTTGACAAACCTGCTCCCTCCAAATTAGAGTAAAAGAGTCTACACCCTTTTTCGTCCTGAAGTAGAGGCAGCAAAGTCCTCTGGAATGTTGGTCACCTAACTATCAACTAGATGGTGTAAAATCCCAGACAGTTATAATCTTCATAGTCACTGCTATGAGAACGTTAACTCTGAAAAATATCAATAGCATGGTAAAATCAATGTATATACATACAAAGGCTTGGAAAAAATGAAATGCATATTGGCCAGTAGAAGGTAAATGTGGTGCCAGATGGAACAGAAATCTAGGTGTCTTACAGGAACAGAAACATGGCAGTTTGAAGGTGCATCTACTGATATAACCAAGCATTTGATTTGAGGTTCTCACAGTGGTGACCGAAGAATACTATTTTCTGGGGTGTAACACTGTGTAGTCCGGTTTAATGACATTTTGGAGAAATATACTGCTTCCATCTTCAAGGTCAAAGAAGAAGGCAATCAAGTAACCAGTGAAGAGAAAGCAGAGATTATACCAGATTATATGGCATCACATCCCACATGGTAGTACTCTTCAAGTGTTTCCTCTACCCCTGTAGTGCAGAGATTAGAAATTTCTATAATTTTCTAAAATAAAATCCATCTTCCTCATTCATGAAGTTGAAATATATCTCAATTTTGATGACTTTAGTGATTGTATGGTCCATGCTATAGACAGAATATTGTTTTACACACTAACAGTGAAGCTGATACTATGTTCTACTCATCTATGATATTCTATTAATTAGTCAAGTGGTTATGATATTCTATTAATCAGTCAAGTGGTTATGACATCTATAGACATCATGCGGTACTGTGTCTCGTAATCGTCATGATGTCTATAGATGTTACATATGTTTCCAACTGCTCCATTGTAGATATAATGCCAGTTGGCAATGCAAACTTGTATGTTGTGCTTGCAAGATGTACTAGTTACTTCAGAGTGTGATAGGAAGTTGCTGATTGCTTGATAGCCTATACTGGGTTCAAATTCTTTCGAAGTAACTTTATGGCAGGTCCTAGGAAAATTTCAGAGAGTGAACATAGTAGTGATAGTGAAATAAATGTAAAAATTTCGTCAGGTGGTGAACAAAGTGTAAGCTCTGATGGAGCAGAAAATGTCAGTGAGCATGCCACCTAATGTACGAGCAAATTTTGGTGCTGAGCGACATGTTTTCCAATTACTGGCAAGCCTGGCATAAATGTTGATTTAGCAGACCCCAGTAACCCCTTGGAATATTTTGAGGTGTTTTCTACACCAGACATTGTGGAAGTAATAGCCAGAGAAACAAATTGGTATGCCCAAAATTTTTTAGAAAATATGCCTAATCTGAAACTAAAATCTACGACCCATCACTGGGCTGGTATTGAAAACTACATAATTATAAAATATTCACAGTGTCTGCCACTTGAGTGGCAGCAATATATCTGGTGGTATAATTGTTTTCATGATGATTTCATATTCTGCAAAAGATACCGATTTTGCAGTGACGTTTGGAAGAATGGTTTAGTTCATTCATCCACACTAACTTTGAACCTAAAAAGAAGTACAATTTTTAGGTCTACACGACAATAAGAAACTCTGTTTATCAATGAGGCATCCACAGTGTCGCAATAAGTCAAGTTGGGAGTGTGTATTTTTGCTGGAGAGTTTTGTCAGCCAACAACTATGACTGTGTTTCATTTATAAACGTCAGACACTGGTCAAGATAGCGTATAATGACTGAGCATAACTCAGGCATAAGTATGAAATTAAGTAGTCTGAACAGAACCAGAGGTCTGTGGCAGAATTTTTTTAGAATTAAGCCAAAAGTACAGAATTTTACTATATATACACATACATACTTTAACGTAATGGCTATGTAAATGAAAATATAGGCGTGTGAAGTCTGATAATTGGTCTTTCAAAGGCTTCTTTGTTCCATTATTTTAGAATGACACATGATTGAGATATTGAATTTTCAAAAGGGAGCATAAACTATAAAATTAAGAACTGTAATGACAAATTTAAAGTGCCACTGTGGGAGAGATAAGAACACAGAAAAGAACCACTTGATTCATTAATAAAGTTGATATATAAACTGCACATTTAGGAAATCCACTGCAATAAAGATCCACTGGTCATTCCATCCAGAATCAAGTACAATTTTACTTCCTAATATTGATCCAGGCTGGCACACAAATCCCAACACCAGTTCTTGAATTATGACTGCTTTAATTTACTTTTCTGTGCAAGCAACCCTCCCCCCAGATACACACACCTGCATACCTCCTGTTTCTTCTAAGCAAAGAACCAAAAAGAGTCATTCATTCATTCATTCATTCATTCAACAATGAGAACATGAATGATTTTAAAGATTACCCATTTTCCCCCTACCTCATTACGCTATGGGCTTGACCACAGCTACCCTAGTGTCTGGGACAGAACTCTGCCCTGCGACCTGCTGTTTTGTGCACCCCTCCAACAAGGAACGATCCATAATCAATCATGTGGCAAATTTAATGGACCATCTACACAACATCCATAATTATGCCTACCAACACCTGAAGCTGGCCAGTGATCCCATAAGAACTCATTTTGACAGACTGGGCAACAGTGCAGGCTACCATGAGGGCAACAAATTGTGGATCTATTGGCCAACCCGCATAAAGGGAGAATCACCCAACCTCCAAACCTCATTGGACGGCCTATACAAGATAGTCACCCAAATAAATGATGTGCTATAGAGGATGCAGTGGAACCCTAGACTGAGGTTGATGATGGTACACCAGGACTGCCTGGTACCTTATCAGGTAAATATTTGGGACAAGCAAACTTAATGTAGGAGCAGCAGGAGCAGCTGGAGAGTAAACACGATGAAAACTGAAAAAGTGAGAGGAAGGTGAGACCAAGCACAACCCTTGGAAAAGAAATGGTGGTACACCTGTAGGCCATTTGGGATGAATAGCCTTAAGGAGGGAGCGATCTAGCATATACAGCCATTGCTATGGAATAACCACAAGATATGGCAAATAAACAGGGACTGTTTCTGGGCAACAGCTCAGTAAATATGTTCCTGCAGCAATAGGAGAAGAATGGTGTTCCCTCTGTGGTTCATGCCGAAATGTTGCAACCAGGCCAGTTGGAACAATGAGTTCAGTTGTGGATAACCACATGAACACAGAAGCTGAAGAATCTCCA
The DNA here is from genome assembly GCF_002891405.2 of Cryptotermes secundus. Classification (NCBI taxonomy): domain Eukaryota; kingdom Metazoa; phylum Arthropoda; class Insecta; order Blattodea; family Kalotermitidae; genus Cryptotermes; species Cryptotermes secundus. The sequence goes on from NW_019738883.1 coordinate 467,501, forward strand.
TTGTTAAGGTCTGCTACCAGGAAACAACTAGTGAAAGCAGACTGAGAAGATTTAATGTATGCTCTAGTGATTTGTGAAGTGCACAGATAAGCGACAGCACTGTAATTACTTGTATTTACAAGTTCAGTGCATAAGTGGTCAATAAATCCATCCACCAATCCAAACTCCATCTACAGTCACACACACACCTAAATAGTGACAGTATATACAGACTCAACTCTCATATATTTGCATGTGTTTTGTCAAATATGTATGTAAAGCATTTTATAACTTACATTCATTTGTCAGTAAATATAATAGCAAAAATAAGTTCCCACTGTTCATGTGCAATAAATAATGTTGGATGTTTAAGCAGAGCTTTATTCAAAGAAATGGAAGAGGCTTCATTCTGTAAATGCTGAAGACCCATAAAATCACATGGCAGTGTAGACATTAAAATGAGATACAAAGTAATTATTTCAACCAGACTATCAGAAATGATTTACACTGTAATTAAATGACTTTTTGAGTTAATAATTCTTTATTATAGTACCTGAAATCATATTCTTATATAGAACTTAGAGAACACAAAAGAAAATGGAGAAGGATACACAGTCAGGATTCCAAAAAGATCTTGAAAATATTGACCAAAAGGAGAAATAAGTTTAGGAAGAGCTATAAAATGATGCATAAACTCTACTTTGTAATATCTGTAACAGGTCTTAACAGGCCTAATACTAGAAAGGATGTTTTTGCTGATGATATTAATAATTTTCACTAAAAAATTATTTGACCAAATATAAGGGTTATTTTGAAATATATGTAAGCAACTTATTATTTTGCAGCAGTACATGATATTCAAGTGAAAAGTTGCAAATTCAAATAAGCTTTAGGTTTCATTTCTTACACAGATGTGTGCAAAGTCACGTATGGTAAAATGGGAATATGGTTTTGTTTTGTCACATTTCACAGCAACTAACACTTTTCCCCATGGCTTGATCTATATCACCAAAGTATTACTCTTGGGCCTTATTGAGAACATACAATGCAGTGCCATACTGCAGAGGGACATTGAGTAAAGCAATGCACATTCCCTCCATACTCTTATGGAAGAAGTAACTACAGTGTTACCAGCAATACAAAACTAAAACTTACAGAGGTAAACAACATTAAAAAAATTCACTTCCACAAAATGATAAAGTTAAGTCAAACATCATGCTTACTGACAAAACATTCTCCCCTATTGTGTGATAACAATAATTATACAATATTACAGTAAAACCTCCGTATAACAAATTTTCTACATTGAACACTTTGATACATTAGAACTCCATACATTGACACTATAAAATGACCCTTAGTCAGTGTAAAAAGAAATTTTATAACAAAGTTATTTCTTACAACAAAGATATCTTCACAATTAAATATTGTATGATAAAGCATGTTACAAAATGGACTGTTTAATCTGTGTAAAAAAGAAATTTCTATTAAATTACTTAATTTCTAGTCCCTTTACCAAGTTATAGAGAAGTTTTACTGCACATCTGATAATATGGCCCCTTTGCCGAGTTTGATATATGATATAATACAAACACATTTATTGATTAACCATTACACTTTTCCTTTTGTGATTCAGATTTAAAAAGTGGATTGGAACTTCACCCAGTTTAAAGTTTAGTTTACAAGGGTATAAGTGACAAGAGAGAAGAAAGCACACACAGTTACTTTAATTAGACAATTTCTGTTGCCATATTAGTGAGACCTGAACTTTTCAAAATGTGATTTTCCTCGACATGCAGATGCTGTGCAATAATTATTTTCATTAATAGCTTTATGTAAGTCAAAATTGATTGGCAATTATATTATTTTCAATTTTTACACATGTATGGCAGAAAGAAATACAGGTCTGCCAACCTGAGACCAACACACTTACTACCATATTCTAAGGAGATATAGCACAACTGAGGATCTCATCACTAGCACAGCAATGCCTGTACTGGACCAGGCACGGCTTAAGGGATAGGGACCTCATATACAATTATACAGCATTCCCTTGATAGATTTTTTTTGGGGGGGGGGGTAAAAGAAGAAGTAATATTTACAAGCAAATTTCTACTACATGAAGGCAAAGAGGGTTTCTGTGAGCCTCAGAGCCTGGGCACAGCTTAACTCCCCTGCACCACATCCGCGGGTCTCATAGAAAAATCAAGAGCACTGATGGCATAATCACTTAAATCACAAAGATTATAATAGATTTCTTTATCATTATGTGGCAGACTTCCTTACCTCACATTAAATGCTTCATATTTTAATAGATATATACATGGAATATTTCACATTAAATAAATTATACTGAAAGTGGCTCAAAAAATAACCTGTAGGTGGCAAAAAGAAGTCGTATGATTTATTCAATCAAGCTGTCAGTAGCTCAGAGTATATCATTTAGTAAAATTATTGTAAACATGTATACATGATTTACAGTCTATAATTAAATTTTCAATAACTTAAAATAATGCAAAAGTTGTAAACATTGCTACTAGAGCCTTTATCCTCAACTGTAACATGTTTAATTTAAACAAATATTATAATTTTTCTGTGTAGAAAGACTTTCCAGTATTTTAAAATTCAACCATGAATAAATCTAGCAACCGATTTGATCTCTCTCTTCATATTGGACCAATTCCATGCAAATCTTCTCAGGAGACCATGATCAGTAGTGGAAGGCATTAACACATATCCTGAATTATAGAGCAAATGTATCCTGAATTAGACATAAAAGACCTGGCATATTACTTGTGATTTTGTATTATCCCGATAAGATCCCAGTACTTAGTAATGGAAGAATTTCCTTAGAATAATGGTTAGAAGTGTGTTACTAAAGCTTTGTATTGTATGGACCTTAACTGCACCCAGAGATACCTGGTACTGTAACATACATTTATTATTAGTATACATCTTTCTTCCTGTTTTATATATAAACGAGGGGGAACCCAAAAATAACCAGAAACGACCTGTTGCGCGCGCATGCTTTGTAGTTACGAGTTGTGCTGCTAGGTGGTGTTAGCTGGGGGTCTCCCGCGACTGTTAGTGAGCTGGCATCAGTCTGAGTTAAGTGGTTTGTCTGTGGTGCTCTGTTGTGTGTGTTCCTGTTTCAACCCTTTGGCTATTAGTGAGATGGCCGACCAGAAGGAACAAGGAGTGTGCGTGAAATTGATGAAGATCGTCGAAAGACCATTGACCAACTTCCTGAGGAAACGAACATCTCATGGAGCACGGCCCAGCGAATTTTAACCGAAGGTTTGCACATGAGACGGGTGTCTGCAAAATTTGTTCCTCGCTTGCTCGGAGATGACCAAAGAGAAAACCGCATGAATGTTTGCCGCGACTTGAAGAGTGAAGTGCAGTTTTCCCTAACAGAAAGCAAAATTTCACGCACACTCTTTGTTCCTTCTGGTCAGCCATCTCACTAATCGCCAAAGGGGTGAAACAGGAACGCACACAACAGAGCACCACAGACAAACCACTTAACTCAGACTGACGCCAGCTCACTAACAGTCGTGGGAGACCCCCAGCTAACACCACCTAGCAGCACAACTCGTAACTACAAAGCATGCGCGCGCAACAGGTCGTTTCCGGTTATTTTTGGGTCCCCCTTCGTATATATATATATAAAACCACAAGCTAACCCACCTAGTTTTAGTTAAAGTTGTTACACGTACATATTTATACTTGTCACAATCACATGTTTTAAAGAAATTTCTTTCTTTTTAAATGAACAATATATCAGTGTATGGGCCTCAATGCATACATGCTTATCTTGGAAACTGTCTGTTTGCTATTAGAACACTAAACCAACACATATAACATAACACAACATGAGATGTAAGGAATTAATGTGATGGTGAAAATGTACTAAGTTTTCCAGTAAGGGCATACAAATTTTCTGCTGTTTTGTTTGAGAAATGTGGTGGGCCTGCTATCTTCAACAATATAGTTGACAGGAATATATACCAGCATGCATTACTGAATTCATTTCAAAGATGGAAGAAGATGAATGTGACTGCTGTTTCAGCAAGATATCAATGAAACAATGTTCTTGGGGGACTTTCCAGGGCTTGTGGCCCTCAAGATATAACTTCTCCAAATTTTTACCTTTGAGGCTATTTAAATACGGTGGTGTACAGCAACAATCCACACACAATGGGGCTACAAGCAAGTCTGAGTTTGATATTTCAAAGATAACCATTCAGATGCTACATAAACTCTCACCAAACATAGTATAAGTCTGTTGTTGCATTCAGGAATGAGGAGGACATTTTCAACAACTTCTCTAACCTGTATTACACACTAAACATTCACTGAAACCTTCCTTCTGACTAATATTGCATTAATAAAGTAATACAATCTGAGCTGCATGAGTCTTCAATCACTCTGTATGAATAAAATATGGTCACAGAACTACTGCTATTTGATACAGGAGTATAGCTTTTCAGTAATTAAAGCCATTTGCATTCATCTGTCTCTACTTTATGAAGAACTTTCTAAAATATAATGTAATGGCTGAGAGTACTAAGATGCGAATTATCATACAAATGGGCAAAGTAGAATGGCAATCAGAATTTGATAACATGGATTCATCAAATGAACAGTACTAGTGTTAGTTAAACAGACAGTGACCAAGATAAAAGACCAGGATTGAAAGTGGAGGACTGAATTAATTACTGCTCTCACTGTTGATAACTTCATTCTTGGAAACATAAATGAAAATCTTATATAAAAACTTGTAAAACATCACACATATTTGGAAAGTTGCACCTGATAAGAAACCTTGAATTCATGCTATAACGATTGCGTTTGTTTAATATTATATGAAGGAGGAAAAATTGAACAGATCAAGTGCCCTGTAATAAAGGGACAAAGACAAATGCAACACTCGAACATGTGACAATACTTTGTTCGCATGCTGAACTTCTTTAGTGAGAAAGGAGATAAATCACTATTTAAGAGTACATACTGTGTATGTTACAGTGTGATGGCTACAGGGACTATTTCCTAGGATTAAAGGCAGCCACAGTATTGGGCTGACTACTCATCTCTAACTCTGAAAATTAAAGGAGCTTCAACTGCACATCATAGTGCTTTGGTTACAAGGATAAATTAACAAAGATAATACATGTTCATGTTCATAACACAATTTATGAAACTGGAAGGTGGATGACATTATAAGGGGCTAGCCATGCAAATATACCTTCAAAGCACTTGATTTACTTTTATGGCAGTATTATGGCTGTTTCAGGCCTTCATGGAATAAACTTGTTAAAGACAGGAATGTAGGTTTCTGGTGTGAACTAGCGTGAATTATCTTTAATTTTTTCCTTCTGTTGTGTTTAATAATTATAATATTAGTAAAATCATATTTTATTTTAAATGACCATCAACACAAGAGTTTCCGGAGGTATACCATCTGATGATCCATAAAAAAGTGTCCCTTTTCATCATTTCACAACCCATTACTGACAGGAAAACTATGTATAAAAATAACTTATGTAATATCTGACTACAAGAAAAATTCCACCAAACCAGTACCCCACAGACACACCTAGCATACTATCACATACATTTTCACGTTAATCTAAATGACAAAACACTCCACATTCCAAAATTCACATATAAAGATCATATTATTCCTGCAATGGTTCAATATAATTTATTAATTTTTATATAGTTACTTAAAAACGACTATTCACACATTTTAACAACATGACTACCTCGATATAAAGCTATTATTATATAGTTATGGCCATTAGAATATCCATACTTCACATACACACACACACACACACATCTATCTTCACGCATGTGAATTTTAACCTTTTATTTTACTTTATAATAATCACAATGTTATATTACTAACCACAGCTTAACATACCATTATCTTTGGGCATACTAACACTACATGTCAAAACCTTTAACATGCAGGAAACAGTGAACCTATTTGAAAACTGGAACCATACTTCAATTTGGTAGAAAAGATAACTATAATTCAAAAATAATTTCTGGAGATGTGCCATTAGTCTTTAATAGGTATTAGTTATCAGTACCTTCAAGGTTGTGTTGATCATCATTTAAAGTAAAATTTAGTTTTTCTAGTATTATAGTGTAAGCTACGTACATTACTTCATGAAATAGACATGGTAAAGTTAGACTGATACTACCTTTGCCTTCAATGTCTTTAGTATAAAATATCTGTGAACAAACTTCTCTAACTCAAAATAACAAAACAAATGGTACTTGAGTATGACAGACACTGGCCACTGCAAATTTGTGATACTACAAACTCTCTCAGTGCCATTCAAATACAAATAAAAGGAGCACTGAGGAACTTCATCTATGCCATAAGTGGAACAGAAATAACCTAAGGAACGTCATCATCACAATATCTGATGAGCTGAAACAGTACATTTATTTTTCATTCTGTCTTTCATCACTATTTATTTATATTTCACTTCCAACAGTCAAGTAGAAACACTTTTCAACTCAACATTAGTGTGAAGTGTGATTCTTTTCAGTTACCAAAACAAACATGATATCACTGTGATGACACCATATTTTAGAAATCTTTAACATGAATGCCTGTGGCACTCTGGACAATGTATACTCATTAGAAGTCATGTTTGGTGGGTTATATTAAACATAACCTTGAAAATAATTTTTCCACCACTGCGTTTCTTTTGCTACAGAAAATATTAAAACTGTCAGGGGTAACAGGCAAAAGAAAAGCACAATAGATTACTGAAGGTCACAGTGCAAGCGCCGGACTTTTATGGTTCATCCCTTGTACAGGTCAAAAAATTATGTCAAATGCACCGACAATTACAATCTATTTGTTCTCCACTACATGTTTTGACTCATTTAAAAGTCATCCTCAGGGGCATGATTTAATTCACAACAGAATTATCAATTAACAAAGATTATTTTAAACCTATATAGCATATTAAAACATGTATACAAAACAGACTAAGAAAAGATGTATTTCTTATAATTTAATAGTAGATTTCCATCCAACTACTGTGTCGGCAGGTGCTAATTTTGCATTCAATCATGCTTATTGTAACGTGGATGGCCAGAGCTTTGCTACATAATGGACAGGTAAACATGAGATTCACGCTCGTAACAATGGAATGAGGTTATGAAACCCGCTTCTAGGCAACAGCTCAGTAAAAACAGACTTGCATGCAGGTGCAATAACATCACACTGCAACAGTACTACATGTGACTTATTTTCTGTCGTCACTGTGGAGGCTATATAACAAGATTCCGGGAATAACAAAGGCAGTGTGTTTCAGAGCATTTCAGAGCATTTGAGAGTGTTTGAGTGCTTAAGTGATAGTGACAAAGATCTTTGTGGAAGGTAGTCACAGAAAGTTCGTCATGTGAAGGCTTGACTTGTGATTTGAAGGTTTTATGAGTGTGAGAGTCAGTGATAATAAGAGATAATTAGTGATAGCTGAGAAGTCAGCCTGTGAAGACTTAGTGTGTGAACTGAAGCTTTATTTGGACGTGTGATTCAGTGTAAAGCAGCAATACTGTTACAATTATTTGTAGTTACAACTGTTGAAGACCCAATAAACAAATTACCAATCTGCATATCGTCTCAAGTCACCGAAACACACTACCAACACCTAGTGATGACAAAATAAGAAACAGAAGAATTTGCTGTAAATGTAGTTGTAGTGACTTTCGCCCAATTGCAGGAATGAAGAATGCTGTAGGAATTGCAACAAAAGACTGATAACACTGAAACAGATGAAAAATTAAGAGTTACTGAGGTGAACAACAACATTTTGAAGATTCATCTTCACAGAATTAAGCAAAAGATGAAGCTTCACGAGGAATTGCACAAGCAAGAGACACTGGAACTGAACAAGAGTCTGATATGTGTTCGCAAGCAAAATGAAGTGACTGAAGAGAATGAAGAAGATGAAAATGGATAGACACTGAGTTTACAAGCATCCAAAGTGAAGGAAAATGAGCCATCACCAACAGAAGGACAGCCCTTGAACACAAGTATAGAGCATGTGCACATGGAAGTGGGAGAACGAAAGACTGACAGATAGATGAGGAAACAGGAAAAGGAGAATAGGAGGCAAAGGAGGATTCTTAAGAAGCTGACACAAGAGTGAGGGAACAACTTAATCAGGAATTTGAGCCTCTCAGAATGCAAGACGCTCTAAGCCAGAAGAACTACATGATGAGGGTAAAGAAACATAGTATGAGAATGGAGGTCCTAATTAAAATTCTAAGAGCTGAACTGCCAGATTTAGAGAAAAAGGAAATGGACATTGTGGAAGGGGTGGACCCCTTCTAAAGTGGAAAAAGAGGCTTCATATGGAGTCAGAGCTGGATATGGGGGGAGCACGGCCACTCCAGGAGTTATGGCCCTCACTGTTGAGAGAGAGAGAGAAGAGGACTTTGGGTCATGGTGAGAATCTGGACTGACTAGAACATTATAAGGGAACCACTTGGGACGAGCTGCCCTTAAGGAGGTATTGGATGTAGCAGTTGGAGAATAGTTGCCGCAAGAGGAGAAGTTTGAGCCACATGAAAGTGACATAACAAGCAGAGACCTTAGAAGGAAAGGAAGGTGATGCACCAATAGGCTATTTGGGATGAAAGCCAAATACAGAATATATGCTGAGCTCCTGCAATTGCACCCTAATAGAGGGAAAGAAACCTCATCCAGCATCGTATTAAAGCTGCAGCCATGCGAAACGAGAACTGAAAAGGAAAAGAGAACAACAAGCTCCCAAGGGACCCTCTGGGAGGATGTTCTTCTCTAAGTTCACCTCACGCAGCTGCACTGTGTCAAGATATGCAACACCAGCAACCACAAGCACTACAGACATACTTAAAGCAAGCTCTGTTTACATCAGTTCACCCTTGAATCATCTATGTAATAAATCTTTATCATCAGGTACTTTTCCTCAACGCTTAAAATACGCTATAATGAAACCACTTTTTAAAAAAGGAGAGAGAAAATGCCTCTCTAATTACAGACCAATATCCATATTGACTTCATTCTCAAAAGTCTTTGAAAAAGTTATGTATAATAGACTACTTGAACACTTAAATTCTAACAACATATTAGTCAAAGAGCAATTTGGATTTAGGAAAGACCTAACAACAGAAAAAGCAACCTATGAACTAACTAACGATATTTTAAGTGCTCTCAATGACAGATTAATTGTGGGAGGGATTTTCTGTGATCTAGCAAAAGCTTTCGATTGTGTTAATCATGATATCTTACTATCGAAATTAAATTTCTATGGAATAACTGGCAAAGCTAATGAATGGATCAAATCATACCTCAAAAACAGGTATCAAAGAGTTGAAATAAATAATAAAAACTCCAGTCATAATGCATTTTCAAACTGGGGAATTATAAAGCACGGTGTTCCACAAGGATCAATTTTAGGTCCCTTACTTTTTCTTCTCTACATAAATGATCTATCTAAAACCATCAACAATAAATCTAAACCAATTCTATATGCAGATGACACTAGTATAATATTTAAGAACTCTAAATTTGAAAACTTTAAAAATGACATAAATATTGTATTTGAAGCCTTAAACAGATGGTTCGAAGCCAATTTACTCTCATTAAATTTTGATAAAACCCATTACATATCATTCACAACTAAAAACAACCACCAAATTGATCTGGACATCAGTTATGCCAACAAATTAATCTGTAAAGTACTTGATACAAAATTCCTTGGAATACATGTAGACAGTACACTGTCTTGGAAAATACATATTGAACAAATTATACCTAAATTAAATGCAGCTTGCTATGCGATGAGATCAATTAAGCCTTTTATGTCACAGGAAACATTGAAGATGGTTTACCATGCCTACTTTCATTCTATTATGAACTATGGATTAATATTTTGGGGGAACTCTTCACATAGTGTAATAATTTTTAAAATACAAAAGAATATAATTAGAATCATTACAGGATGTAGAAGTAGAGATTCATGTAGAGAATTATTTAAGAAATTAAAAATTCTACCTCTTCAATCGCAATACATATTATCGCTTCTCTTATTTGTTGTTTACAACAAAGATAAATTCAAATTAAATTCTGATGTCTATAACATGAATACTAGACAAAAATATAACTTCCACCTACCCTCATCAACTTTATCAGTATATCAAAAAGGAGTCTACTTTACTGGCATAAAAGTGTTCAACAATCTGCCACAAAGTATTAAAAACTTGGGCAATGATACTAAAAAGTTTAAATCAGAGTTAAAGAATTATCTACATGCTCATTCCTTCTACTCTTTAGATGAATACTTCAATGTAAATAGAGAATGATGTAAAATTAAGTTGTATTAATTTTTAAGCTAAAATTGCCTGTACTTATGTATTTAAACCTTTTGACATGTTCTGTATCCAAAGGTACTAACCTGCTTAGGATTTATAGACTGTAAATAAATTCAATTCAATTCAGTGGAAAAAGCTTGCAGATCCTCATGCAGCAGCATCCACCGCAATGGGAAACTGAGGGACCAAGTGTGTCAGTACAGGCTCCCAGTTTGACTAACAATGACATATTAAAATCGTCACTGTAGTGCAACAGATCATAACAGAGCTCAGTGAAGCTGTGTTAGAAAAAGGCAAAATAATGGTCATTACAAAAATGGTACTTAATAAAACAAAATGGCTGTTAGAGTTCATAGTCTGTTCAAAGTCATAGCATTTAATGTAAATGGCATTTGAAGGAGCGCTATGAGCTCAGTAAACAGCTCTGCTCTCAGAGACACATCTCAAACACCACGAGAGGTTATTTATTAAAAGCAATCACTTCTATCATACTGACTACTTCCCAGGAAGAAAAGGCAATCCCCATAACCATGTAGACCTCTGCTATATGCGCAATATGTACACCTGAAGGAGACAAACCCATCATCTCTTCAGACAAGATGTTACATAAGGACTAAGATTGCAAGGGTTCAGCTGCCAAAAAAAAAAGCTCTGGTTTTGAGCCTCAAGGGGCTTGGCACCAAGACAAACTAATTGGCAGTAAACTGCCAGACATAAAGTAACTCTAACTCTAAGTGAAGTCAGTTCAGTTGAGTGAGAGAGTTCACTGGTGAGTTAGTGTTAATTACAGGACTGCTGGGGCTCAGCCATTGTGAGCTGTTGCTGTGAGAATCCAGTAGCTGAGGTTGGGAATAGTTCATGAACTCAAAGGAATGGGAATGTTTGCCATTGGAAGCCACTGCCAAGCAATGGCAGTGAAGATTGACCTTGGACCTGCTGCTGCCTATCCTCTGTATCCCATGTTCATATTAAGTATTCTTCTGCCTGTTATTCAACACTATACCGGCGTCAAATATAAGATTAAATTCCTCTGTTTTATGTTCTTCGAGTCTACCTTGTTCATTGCAGAAATACATGATATTATTTTTTGACATTCATTGGACTCCCCCCTCCTTGCATAACATATTTCATCAACTTATTCACTATAGCTATTCATTCTTTTATTTCAATATTAATATACAAGTCCTAATCCATTGATAGTAATGTGTGCAGGATTTAAATTTTAATAGATTCTGTGCCAATTATGTGGAGCTTGCTGAAATGAATTCATATTTTAGTTCTGTTTCTGTAACTGTTCTTTCATTCATTTAGCTAGTTTATATGTTGGATTTCCTAAGTTATTTACTATTACTCTGATGGGCATGTCCAATTTACACAATTTAATTTTAACCATAAGTTTATGGGCCCTGTGATTCATTTGCAAAATATATTCATTTGTTGTACATTAATAATACATTTAATTTACTGCAGCTTAGTTTGGATCTGTTTGTTAATTTTCTGAGTCATATCCATCTGAAGTTGGGTGATTTGGTTTTTCACAATAAAATTTTTAATTTTATCTTAATGTATCCCTGCTTATTATGGAAGAATTTCTGTTTTACTATTCTAAATTACACTGATTAAACTATAATTTCACTTTTTTGATTAATGAGATATAAATATTTTGGTAAGAAATTAGCTGATTATGGTTTTGAAGAAGTCTGTGTATTTTGTTGACCGCTTATACCTAACTGGTTCCTGTTGGTAGTATTCCATCTGTCTCAGGATATTTTCTGTTTCACTTATGAAGTAAAAAATGTAAAAATAAAGTTGTCCCTGTGTTTAACTAATTAAGCACTATGCCATGAACATGTATCGAAATCGAAAGCAATTACATTTGCCAAACTCAAATTTTTCTGCTTTTCAGAAAGGTACTATGTTTACTGCCATTAAACTATTCAACAGATTGCCCATAACCATTCAAAGCCTTAAAGAGGATAGAATTAGTTTTAAAAATAGGCTGTTTTTATATCTTATGAATAATTCCTTTTATACAGTTTCTGAATATGTGGAGCATAACATAAACAATTAGTTTTAATTATTTTGTTATCTGTGTGTTTGTTTAAATTTGTTTTTATATCTTATGAATAATTCCTTTTATACAGTTTCTGAATATGTGGAGCATAACATAAGCAATTAGTTTTAATTATTTTGTTATCTGTGTGTTTGTTTAAATTTGTTTTTATATCTTATGAATAATTCATTTTATACAGTTTCTGAATATGTGGAGCATAACATAAGCAATTAGTTTTAATTATTTCGTTATCTGTGTGTTTGTTTAAATTTTTGTATGACGACCTTCATGTCCATTTCTTTGGACTTGTGAAATGAAATGTATGCATGTATGTATGTATGTATGTATGTATGTATGTGGGAATGCTCCAGAGGACCCCATGTTTTTCTTGACCTTGGCACTAATTGGAGGTGAGTGGTCAACTTCACACCGTGATGACTTTACCAGAAGGGAAAGAGCCCCAGTATGTCCAGCCTATAGCCAGTTGCTATATAGACTGCACTATCCTGGTTCTTTCTGTTTCACTTATAAGGTTGTATATTAGATAACAATGGCTTCTGTAAATTATATTTTCCTCATTTTTCTAATAAAATACAAAACAGAACAAAAAAATCCCTGGGCCTTAGTCCGCAAGTGAACTATATAAACCAAGCGACCACTGCTTGTCAGCAAAGTTAGTGCCAATTTTAGCGGATAGATAAATGAATATAATATTGACACATAAGAATACACAACAACAGGATGGATATATGATTTTAATTATGAAATTCATTTTATTCTTAGTCTACCACATTTATACCTTTCAACAATTGAGTTTTAAAAAGTAATCTTTGTTAATCAGTGGTTTTATTATGAATTAAATAATGCTCCAGAGGATTATTTTATAGTAAGTCAAAATATGTAGAGCAGAATAAACAGAGACTGTAATCAAGTAGAGTTTGACAATTAATTTTTTTAATCTGTTGCATCTGATTGATGGTTTTTAATGTTGTTTTAAATTCGATATATATCAATTCCTGAAAGGAATTTATAACATAGTTTCAACCTCGTATCTCCTCTCTTCATTAAACTAAACAAAATTAAAATTACTTATGGAATTTATGTAGGCATGTGTCTATTTGTTGAGTGTTTTCTTGCAGTGTCAATAAATTTGAAATTTTGAATAGCTGCATCTCTGCAGACAATATTAATATATGGTAAGGACTAACAAACTACAGTTGCAACATATATGAAATAAATAGCAAACTATTAACAGAAATGCCAGGAATGAAGATAAAACTCATCCTAAAAATATTCAGGTGCATGAAGCAAGTCTTATTTGATCTGCAGCATTATACCTGAAAGTACTGTATTCATTTTGGCATATTTTATCTTAATTCCTGAACAGATAACGTGAGTTGTACCTAACCTGGTGCTGAACATTCTCTAGTATCCCCTCTACATTTTGTAAAAGATCTTCAAGGAGCATTAAATTACTAACCTGGAGCAAAACATAATTTTCGGAGGAACTGCACAGCATACATAGCTCCATAATTAGCCACAATTTACTATTACCCAATGATGCACAATAAAGTTTTCCCCAACACAATGCAAATTATTCCATGCATGTATTAGTTTTACAAGTGTGAACACATGTGCACGCATGAATGTGTATCTGTGTATAACATGAATATGTGTACACTCATACATATTGCAGCATGTGGACCCATTACTAAATAATGACCGTGAAACAAATATGTTCCCATGGCAACGATCCCACACACAACAATAGAGGAACTGTTCATCATGGTGTTTTCTGAATGATCCATGCTGAGATGTTATAAGGAGAGAAATTGCAGCAAGAGTATTAGCCAGTGGCCAATGAAGTGAGTGCAGAAGCTGAAGAATCTCCACTGTTAGAAACCATTAATAAGAAATGACTAGTGGAGACTGATAACAGACTGAGAAAACTAGTCTGTGTGTGACAGTGATTTGTGAAGTGTAGTAACAAGTTGTATAAGTGCGCAATAAATCTGATTACCAATCCAAACCCCATCTACAGTCACTCATACATGTGACAATATTTTGACTATTACCATCACATTTACTTGAAGTTGCTTTCTGCCTTAAATATAATTCATTTTTCTCTCTTATAATGTACTTACGCTAATGAAAAAAATGCTGAATGTTATACAATTTCTAAATGCTATGCCATGCTTCTGCATGCCATGTCATGTGTTAATACAAGTACTGTTGGGTTTCTCTTTTTTAATTTATGATGACTTGGAAGTTATCATTATGGCACTTCTTCAATGGTAATATTCCAAACAATTACTCTTAGAAGACTAGCTGAGCTTTTGACAATAAAAGAAATATAAGAGTTCAGTTTTCTGAAATCATCACACTGTAACAATTATACTAAAACTGCTTCATGATGGAATTATGACAACAATATATAAGCAAATATTTTACCAATTGTTTATAAATCATCTTTCTGAAGAATGATGAGAATCATATAGATTTGAATTTACTGGAGAGGAACACTACAGAATTAATTTGACAGCACTGGCATGCTCTTATTTTCTTATAGGCTAAGCATTGTCATAACCTCATTATACTATGGGAGTCTAGTCTGAGCATGCCAATACAACTGTGTTGCTTAGCTACTTCTCTTCACTTCTTGCTTAATGAGGCACTTAGCATTTGGGGTATTAGCTCAAATTCATTCTTATACTGTGAACTTGTAATGACTTATGAAACTCTTTCCCCTTCTATTTCATGTTGTGTTTTATAAGACAGTGCCAAGAATTAATCATCACGGTACAGATAATATGATTACTGATTTTGAATGGGCCACCATATTCAGACTTTTACAAAATTATATCATGAAACTGAAAACTAATGGGTGACAAGTTTACTAAAAACATATTATTTTCATTTCAACTACATTTTCCAGAAAACTGAAGTTTGAAACTTACACTTTCAACAGCTCATTCAAAACTTTTAAGTTTTATGGGAGAAAAAAAGACACAAGTTTACACTACGACAATTAGTAACTGTTGATCAAGTTGTTTTACTGTAGCAGTGACTAAGATCCTGTTTACTTCCTTAACATTTGGCTGAACTACAGCATAACCCATGTATTCATTTGCCCCACCTTCATAATGAAGGTAGATGAAAAATGGGAGCACGTGAGATACTTTGCGCTGGTCTTTCTCCAGCAACTTCCATTAAACCTGTGATAAATGGAGCATGCTGCTTGTGACAAACCTATTACAATCTATTTATCCCTATTACAGGTACTGACTTGTTTCTCATTAGAGTAGAAGTATATTAAATCACTAAGAACAGGAAGGATATGTTCCTTCCCCCACACAAAACAAAATCTGCTATCTCCAGAAATGAAAGAAGCATCTTCTAGGCATACTGTCAGCATGTTGCTTGCAAGTCCATATGAAACACTAGTTCATTACTGGAATCAAGCATATTTCAATGAAAATGTGCAATATTTATTATAGTGCTGATTTCAACAGCTTCAAAGAGGTTGTACCTTGTATGTTTCAGAAATGAAAGTCATGCTTCTGAAGTTCAGTTAAACCGATATAAAAGTGAAAGGGTAATATAAGATGACAGTCTTCTGGTAGTGGGTGTAGTCTGGTAGGCAGATAGCCACTTTGGAAAATCTTCTGCCCTAAAGTAGTAGGCAGAAGAGTCCACTCCACTGATACGTTCATACCTCTCTACCAGACTACACAGTATCACATCCCAGCAGACTTTTAATCTTAATATCACATGCCATGAGAACCATAAATCTCAACAGAAAGGCAGTTCCAAATACAGCATGTTATGGAAAAAACATATTGCTTACTAACTCTTTCATAAAGTCACAAACTTGTAAGTGCTTTAGACTAAAATTTGGAACTCAAATTTGATATTCCATGGACAGTTTTCCTGAAATATATGTTGTGAAGGCACTTGGGCATCTTCCTTTTATTACCTATGAGTTAACAGAATTTTATCATTTCATTAAACTGCAAGAGATTGATTTAAACTGAAAGCACAATGACTCAAATACTCTTTGGGATAATGCTTGTAATATTACCTTTTATTAATTAATTTTATCATCAAAAGTATGCCAATTAAAAAAAAGGATTACTAAAATGTTGTTGGATTTGAGGTTCTCACAGTGGTGATTATGTATAACATAGTCTTCTGGGTTGTAACGCTGTGCAGTTCACAGAGGGCCCAACATTTTGGAAAAATATACTGCCTCAGTATCGGTGTCAGAAAGTTAGCCAAGCAAGAATCTAAAAGAAATATTTGGCAGGCAGCTTGCTTCCTGCTTCTGCTGGCTTCTTGCTTGGCTTACTCTTCAACAGATGGAGGCAGTATGTTCTTTCAAGACATTGTGCTCTCTGAATTAGAGGAAATTCGAATCCCAAAAATCATGCTCTTTTTATTTAATATTTCCTTTATATCCCCTTAAACTGTAGGTAAAAAACTTAAATTAAACAAAGTGATCTTAACAGAACTGTAAAGAAGGAGGGTTTTCATTAAAGTGAGGGATAAAGTAACATTCACAAGATGACAACTACAGTACCATATTGTACCACAACTTTCAACAGTATTACTCTGAGACTAATCACGTTGCTTTGAAGTGTAGGAGGTAGAATTTTTAAAAAGCTATATCTAGGAAAAACAATTTGACAAGTTACACCCACACAAACCTCTTGTCCAAGAGACACATCAGACAGGTCAGTCTGAAGCACTGTCTCTTAACGCAGTTTGATTCTGAAGCACTTTGATATAAACTCTAGTTTCACAGCTCAGGGATCTTCAGATCCATACTGTTGTACATTTTAAATATGGAAGAACTGCCTAAGCAGTGGAAAGAATATATTATTTTACTTATCTACAAGATGGGACATAAGACTGTAGTCATTACTGGGAAATATTAATAATACCAACTACGTAAAAAATTGTCTTCATCTTTCTCTCAAGGTTAACTCCATATGCAAATAAAACTACTGGGGTTTATCAGTATGGATTTCAGCATAAAAGATTAACTACTGATCTTTTTTTTTTTGCATTTGTGAGATACTAAAGAAAGAATGTGAGTACAGTGAGACAATACAGCAGGCACTTATGGAATTCATGACAGCCTATAATGCAGTCAGGAGGATGTACTGTACAACATTCTCACTGAATTCAGTATACCCATGAAACTAATCAGGCTAATTAAAGAATGTCTGAATGGAACCTCCGGAAGAAGTGTGGTCCATATAAGTAAACATTCATCATGTGCATTTGCTATACACAATGGCCTGGAGCAAGGAGCCGACTAGTCACCATTTCTTTCAAGTTCTTTGAACATGTGGCAATGACAAAAATCTCTGGGAATGACACTAATGAATCAAATTTCCATTCATAACAAAAGTAAGAGCAAATTATATTCCAGAAATGCTTACTACTACCCAGTTCAAAATCTTTTTGTCTTCCTGTCCATTACCTAATTCTATATGTAGTTTATCTGATGATGTCAGTAGCTCAGCCACAGTGTTGAGCAATTAATAATGGCAAAAAATGGATTGGAAAGAAGGGAAAGGAAGCAGCTGAGGCCTAATTTAAGGTATTATCACAGCATCTGATTGGACAGACTGAGGTAAGCCATGAAAAACCTCTCAAGACATCTGGTATTCCAGCCAACACTTGAACTGAGGATCCCCCAAATACAAGTCCGACACATTACTGCTTGAGCCAAATTGCTCTGTTACATATGCTACTGAAAAAGTTAAGCTCAATATACAAACAAAGCTGTAATTTTGAACCTTAGCCTTACCTTAAGGGAAGAACACAGACTAAGTGTGTCTGAGAACAGGGTGTTTAAAATATTTGCACCTAAGATGGTGCAAGGAATAGAAGGCTGCAGAAAGTTGCACCCAACGCAACTTAACCTTCAAGAATTTGCTGATGGACACGTGAAGTTAATATGTGCCGAAGTGGAGTCAACTTATCATATTTTAACGATTGTCAATGCTGTAATTATTATGAGAGCCAGGGATGGAATAATGTCTTCAGGAAATGATAAAATTAATTCCCAGCAATAGTGACCCACTTGTGAACTCATGTTTCAAATCATCTTCCCAAATGCAAGAGTAAACTGGTAATAATAGGAGACTGTTATGCAAGAGGATATGCAGCTGAAGTTAAAAATTTGACTAATGACAAATGTGAGATGTGGTTTTGTGAAACCGGGTTCTGGTGTTAATATTCTAATGATATCAGCAAAAAATGAGATTATGAACTTAACAAAGAGGAACGTATTGGTATTCTGGGGAGGTGCCAATGATGTAAGCAAGATTAACTCTGAGAATGTATTAAGACACATTGTAAATGTTGTCAGAGACAATGACCTTACTAACATCATCCTGTTGAGTGTTCCATATCGTTATGACTTGATAAAATCTTCTTGTGTAAACAAGGAATTTACTATGTTCAATAGAAAATTACCTAAATGCATTTAAATATATGAGCACTGTATGCTCTAAAATATAGACCTTAATATGAGACTTTTTACAAACCATGGACTCCAGTTAAATGGATTAGGTAAAGATGTGACTTCTAAGCAACTTGTTTCTCATATTAATGCACAGCTATTAGAAGAGGCTGCAATTCCAATTGGTTTAGGTTGGAAAATCGAATCTTCTAACATAGAAGTAATAAGTCCAATAAAATTAAATTTCATTCATCTTTCACAGAATCCTGGAGAAACTTCAACAAAGACAGTAGAAAATATGTCTACTAGACAAAGAACTTCTTTAACAAGAAATGAGGATTTTTTATGGTGAAACAGACTTCTGGCTCAGCTTGTAACTTCAAGACTAATAGTTTAGAGAGATTAAATAATACTTACAGACCAAATGCTGAATCAAACCAAGATCATTTGGGAATCAGTGCTCAGACTTATGATAACAGATTTTTACTATATTCTTCTGATAATAACTCACTCAATATATATCATCAAAATATTAGGGGCTTACAATGCAAAACAATGGGCTTATAAGTTCCTTGTATCCTGAATTGCCACAACTGTTATGTTTCATGGAACATAACATACATTAACTGGACTTAGATCACACTTATATAGGGCATTAAATCTTGACGCTGTGGGAGCCTTGCTGTCACACAATCTTATGGGCCTCCATGGCCTGTTACAGGAATAGCTTTATCGTTTTACCTGTTTTTATGTGTAATGCATACAGAACTCTGGTTGAAAAGCCCCAAAGGAAGAGACCATTTGGAAGACCTAAACACATATTGGAAAATAATATTAAAATGGATCCTAAAAAACAGAGTGGAAGTTTGTGGACTGGATTTATATGGTTCAGGATAGGGACAGTGGCTGGCTCATGTGAAGATGACAATGAACTTTTATGTTCCATAAAAAGCCGAGAATGTTTTCATTAGTAGGGTGACTATTAGCATCTCAAGGGCTGTACTAGAGCTTGTTACTGCCATATATAAACATTCATATCTGAAACGGAAGTTGGAAGGTTTATATTTTGTAAGGAAGTAAACTTTTAAAGGTCTGAGCTGGACTCAATATTTATCAGTAATATCAGAAATGCAATAAAGAAGCCCAGTAATTTCATACCTCAGGTTCTCCTGTGTTGTTTGATAATTTATACACTGATAACTATTCCTAACTGTCCATTAGAGAACATATATAAAACTGAACACAGGTTTCAACAGAACACACTGAATAGAAATAAACTTTAAAAATAAGACCACAAAGAATCAATGGCATTATAAAATCAGAATACACAGTAATACCATTTTGTTAATTTAGTAATACTCCTATAATCTGGACATTCTATTGATCATACAGCATGTAAGAAAACATACTGAATTCGTGTCTTTCAAAAAATAAAATAAACTAAAAGATGTTTATGCTGTTCACAAAATTGCTCAGCATTAGATTTTCAAATACATGAATATGTCTGGGTACTCTTACTCCAGCCTTACTATACGCTATTTCATTGGTCCAGCAATTATAATTATATCATACATTTATTTTTTAAAAGTATTTTGAATCAGCAGATTTTGAAAATAATATTACCAACACCTCATCAGTCTTTGCTATCACTCAAGCAAAGACTACTCATTAAATGCATTCATACTGAAAATTTGTTTTTAAATGCTGTAATAAAGGATCATTTAATAAACAAGAAAACTACACAGACTGTACATAGAACATAATATTATGTTCTATTAAAAATGGTTGCAAAAATTATTTTAAAATGTTAAAGAGGGTTAAAATATGGTCACATTTATTATTGATACATAACAAACCTTTATATTAAACAAAATTTTCTAAGGACTCTTCTCAACGATCTTGTCTGGGTTTCTGAAAAATATTATCCAGATGCTGTGACTTCGCTTTTTAATGTAGAAGCAGTTAAGCGTGTGGTGAACTTTTGAAAAATAAGAAAAATGTTGCAGAGAATCAATAATTTCTGATGCAGATGCAACTTATGTTAACATGCAAGTTGTAGAACCAACACTTCATGACAATTACTAATGTCCACAATTCATTCCATGTTTATTGGCATCATGGGAAAAATATGTTATGCACCTTTCCTCCTTCATATTCTTTAATAAGATGAAATAACACATGAACAAAAACAAAAATAATTCACAAAAATTATGTTGTGCTGAATGCCGTTTATTTCCATACTGGTATAATGTCCATTGCAAATTCAATGGATGGTCTGAATTTGTTACTGTTTACAGATTAAACACAGTTTAATTACAATATTTTTACATCAGGCTGGCTGCAGTAACATGCACTTTTCAAATTCAGGATATCTTGTCTCCTGACTGTGAGTTTTAGTGCATGTACAGGGCTGATCTTGTGGGGAAAATAATTTCTTTCATATCTTCATCCTTCACCCCCTTTCTTCCGTTCATCTCCTGTATAACAATAGTTTTTAAAGATATAACATGCAATGTCACAGTACCTTGTTAATACTTTCCAAGAAAGAAGGTAGTTTATATAGTTTATCACAGCTAGGTTTAATGCAAGTGAAGAGAAGCCAGCACCAACCACAGTACCTGCTCACATTGCTACTTGCCACCGCCAAGTCCAAACTTCATGAAGATAAGTTCCTTCCCTTTTGAGATGATGTTGTCAACAGACGTGTCTGCACCTCCTGTCATCTCACTCAGTTTTTGCATCAGATTGGGAGCCTCTGGGAACTTGGGGCCAGGAGAAGCCCCTGTGGGGGATTCTTTGTTATTTGGTATCACAAAGTCTGGCACAACTGATGGTACCCCTTTCAAGGGCTTTGCTGGGATTGCAGGAGGTTTAGCTGGCTGCTGTGGTGGAGGTACTTCCATAGGGCCTCTCAGCTGCCCCTCCAAGCGCCGTGGAAGTTCACCATGGTAGTCAGGATTCCTGGGATCACCTCGTGGGTCCAGTCCATGAGAATCACCCCTAGGGTCATAACCTATCCCCCCTGGGGGTCCTCTACCACCTCTCCGGTCTCNATTTGCACAGAGTGAAGGTTTCAATTATATTTCATTATCACTGTAAAATACAAAATAATTTTAAAATGTTTTAGAAATTACATTTTACTTAAAACATACATTTTTAATAGCAATCTCAACCACAGATATATTTTATTTTAAACATGTTATCTACAATGTTAGAGATTTAAGTATTCTGAACGTACCAAGTGAGCTCTGAGGGATACTTTTAAGTTTTCAGCTGCTTGGAGTGACTACTACAGAAGTCAGGAAAGTGATCAAGCCTCAATCCAATCATTGTCAGCCATTAAACTGACTTCTTTACTGTAGAAAGACATATTTATAGAACATAGAAAACTGAAAGACATATGAGGCAGAGCTGTACCAGAAGCATTAGGAAATCACTGTCCTACTCCGCCTGCCAGATATTCAGTTTTGGATGAGTGCATTTCTTTATTACTTGAACCCACAAATATATTTATGAATGAAGTCAAGAACGATATTACCGGACAGAGATTTAATTTCTGACGATGGCAGTACAAATCTCTTATTGGGACAAGTGGGTTCTGAGTTACATTGAATCAACTATCATCATTTTATAAACAAATAGAACAAAGTTATCTTCCTGTTAAGGATGCAACAAATATTTTACTTCCTTCATGCAATCAGCTGGAGACTGGACACTGTTATTTAGTTGTGATACAAATAAGATGAGGTGTGTAGTCTTTGAATCCTAGCCATACATTTAACACCAAGACAGTGGTCAGTTAATGTTTCAATTAATATGAACTGTTAGATTTCATTACTGTTGTCTGCCAGTAATGTTCATCAATGATATCTGAAAACTTTGACATTAGTGATGCAACAGATGCCGTTAATAATGAACACGTAGTTCTGTGCTGAAAAATAAAGAATATAGTTTTCAAAATGTACACATTTTTCAAAGAAGCTGTCATTAGATGGCAAGTGTCCAAAAAAGGGCATTTCATAGAGAGGGCTTGGATTTGTATCAAGGGTTATTATAGCCAGTTCAACAAAATGGTATCCTGATACTCAGGCCTACTGGAAAGAGGCACAATAATTATGTAGAATCAGGTTACACACTTACAAAACTTTGAGAAAGATGTTCTACATAGAAATATAACTAGATTTTATGATGATGAAGAATTTTTGGCTGTAAAGAAATCAGTTCTCACTTTGAGGGATGAAATAAATTATAGTGGTCTGTATTATCAACATAAAATATTTTCAGAAGTTTTGGTTGAAGTACAGGAAACCCAATCATTCATGCAAGTTCCTCATGTAAAGAGAACATACTTTGGCTGTTCATGTGGTGAGGACTTGAGGCCAGGACAGCAGAAGTCACAGATGATTTCTTTGAGGGACTCAAAATGGCTAGGCATGAATTAAAAAAGCAGCTAGAGGAAGCAGAAGCCCAGGGTGCCAGGAGTGCAGCGAATAGTCTACCACTGAAGGCCCGGCCTAGTGTGGGTCTTACAAAAGAATGGAAACTGGTGTAGACCCCTAAATTCAATGGATCAGCCTCATGGGCCACGTTAAAACATCAGTTCGAGACCACAGCAGTACACAGTAGCTGAACACCTGGAGAAAGGCTTCATATCTCACAGCTACTTTGAATGAGCATGCTGCATAGTTTCTACATAGCATCCCCACTGTGCCAATATACAAAGAGCTTACTGCGGTGCTCGAGAATTGCTATGCTGACCACCACCTGGAGGAAGCATTCCATGCTCAGCTGAGAAGAACCAGCATCCAGGGAAAATCTGCAAGAATTTGCTGCCATCACAGACCACTTGATTCCTAGAGCTGAAGGCAGTGGATATAAAAGCTTGGATGCCCTCCATACTCTGGGAAGTGAGCACAGGGACATTATGTCATGCTGTTGCCAACCCACCACAACAAGAGACCACCAACAAGCAGCGTGCTGGAAATGAGGGGAGCCAGGCCACTTCTGGGGTAACTGCCCTATGGCAGGGAGGCAGAAAACAATGACTGGCGATGGAAATAAAACAATGCCCTGACTCATAACAGAAAGGGTCAATGCTATCCTAGTCAAACAGGGCTGGGTAAGTGACAAACCATGCCTCGTGACTATTGACGCTGAGGCGTATATGACTGTCGCCAGACCCAACATCACAGCCAGATGGCCCGAAAAACAGCTGAATCAGTGCTACATGCTGCAGACGGTATCTGGGGAAGCCCTTCCCATCTTGAATGAAGTTTGACTTCATGAATCTTGACACTGGCCCCGGGGTGATAACCACTGAAAATTTGGCTATTTGTTAACAATATCTCAAATGAATTCATCTTGGGGCTGGACATCCTGCCCATATATGATGGGGTACCCAAAAGAAACCGAACTAATTTTTTTGTGGGCAGAGCTTTTGTAGTACCGTGTTTTGCCGCTATGAGTGTATAGAGCTAACATTCCTGAGTCGATAAGCCAACTACTGTTGCTTCAGAAGGTAAGGACTAGTTTCGGCAGAGTTTATAGTGACAACTGTTTTGTGTGATCGTCGTTTTTGCAATGGCTGATTTTCGTGAACAGCGTGCGGCGGTGAAATTCTGCTTTTTGCTCAGGAAAAGTGGAACAGAAACTCTTGAAATGTTAAAAACGGTGTACAAGGACGATGCTATGGGGAAAACTCAAGTGTTTGAGTGGTTTTCCCGTTTCAAAAATGGTGAAATGTCAATTGATGACAAACCTCGTTCTGGTCGTCGTTCCACGGCCCAAACACATAAAAATGTTGAAAAAATTCGTGAGATCATCAAGGAAGATCGACGACGGACCATTGAAGAAATTGTGGAGCTGTCGGGAGTGACTTGGAGCTCAGCGGCCAGATTTGTGGCAGTCGGGTGACTGGTTTTTCCATCATGACAATGCTCCTGCTCACACAGCCCTGTCTGTATGACAATTCTTGACCAAAAATGGTATGACCCCTGTTCCTCACCCTCCATACTCACCCGACCTTGCCCCGTGTGACTTTTTTTTGTTTCCTCGAATGAAAAGAGACATGAAAGGAAAAAACGACGGAGGCGCTGTTAAGCATCTCAAAAGATGAATTTAGACAATTTTTTGAAAAATGGAATAGAAGACTAGACAAGTGTATTAGTGTAAGTGGAGAGTACTTTGAAGGGGATTGAAGGTTTGTGCTTAAAATTTGAATAAATAAGTTTAAAAAAAAATAAGTTCGGTTTCTTTTGGGTACCCCTTGTATGACGTATCTGTGGACCTAGGGAGTCAAATGCTGCATCTAGCAGAGGAAGAGGTATTGCTAGGGAGCGCCAGCCTTCCAGCCTGGCAGTGGCCAATGTTCAGGATATACCTGTACAATGGGAGGAAGCTGTGATGGCTCAATTGGAGAGCCCCCTTGGAGTGGAAAATGGTCTGGCAGAACTGTGTCCAGAAGCCCACACTCCAGAAGGACTCTATACAGACACAACTCTGGTCTGAGACTGCTGGGAGGTACCTGTGAGGGTAAAGAATTCTACCAGTTGTGACCAGAAGCTCACAATAATATCCTCCCCCAGCACACTGTGAGCCGGTCATCCTGGTGGCCACACCCAATGTTGAACAACCACAGGTCCAAGACACTACCCAAAGTTGCAGAATATGATTGCAGCAGCCAGGACAAACCTGACACCGAATCCTGAGTTCCTCACCAAGTACAGAGACATCTTTGCTATGAAGAGCGATGACTATGGTCAGACCAACAGAGTGTACCATTGTATAGATATGAGACAGGCTCGCCCAATTCAACCGCTGAGGAGGCTGTGCCTAGCAAAGCAGGTGGATGTCGGCAAGATGCTCAAGGACATGCAACTATGTGTGGTTATCGAACAGTAAGACAGCCCCTGGCAATCCCCTGTAGTTCTCGTACAGAAGACAAATGGGGACCTGTGCTTCTGACACATTAATGGAAACTGAATGATGTCATGAAGAAAGACTACTTCCCACCAACCCGGAGTGATGACATTCTTGGCACGCTGGCTGAAGCCAAATGGTGATCCACTCTGGACCTGAAGAGCGATTATTGGCAGATGGATCTGCAGCCAGATGAGGAGCCTATGTTCTCGATGGATCAAGGTTATGCCAGTTCACATTCAAACCCTTTGGACTCTGCATTATTTGAGTGGTTAATGCAGACCATCTTAAGAGGCCTCACTTATGTAACATGTCTCATGTACCTGTATGATGTGATCATGATTGATTGCATGTTCCAAGAGCACATGCTCAACCCGCAGAAAGTGTTCTAGCAGGTCCAAGATGCCCACCTGAAGCTCAATCTGGAGACTGGCCAACATTTTCAGAAGGAAGTATGGTACCTTGGGCATTTTGTGACACCGGAGGGGGTGAGAACTGACTACAAGAATCTGACAGCCATACAGGAATGGCCAAGAGCAAAGAACAAAAACGAAATTATGGATTCATATTAAGACAACGTAATTCAAGTACTTTGTTTTTCTGTAAGTCACTGATCACCTGATGACCTGGAAGATGTTGAAACATGAAGTGCACACCTTTGTGTAATAAACAAATAATAGAGATGCAGTAGCATCTATTTGGTCTTCATCTTGAAGATGCTTTTTATGTTATGCTGACAGCCCAATTCACATGATTATTGAACACATTACAGGATGCAAACCATACAGGTTGGAAGATTCCTGGGCCTATGCACTTATCACTTATGCACTTATTTTTGGTTTTGTCAACACTGCGAAACTGCTAACCAACCTCACGGAGGAGAAACCTTCCAGTGGACTCCAGAAATGGAGGCCGCATTTCAAACACTAAAGGGGGATGTCCATACTGTCTGTATTTGTACTTACCCACAGCCAGGAGAAAGGTCTGTCGTTGACACAGACGTGAGTCATGTAGGGATTGCAGGAGCGCTGTCCCAAATTGAAGATGGGTGGGAGTGAGTAACAACCTACTACAATAAGACGTTGAAGAAGGCCAAGAGAAATTACAGCATCACCAGGTGGGACCTACTTGCAATTGTAAAGACACAAGAACATTTCTATAAGCACCTCTATGGACAAGAATTCCACTTGTGTACTGCCCACTCCTCACTAATCTGGCTTATCAATTTTAGTAACCTCGAGAGACAAACCGCCCACTAGATTCAGAGCCTAAAAGAGTACTACTTCACTTCTGAGCACTGTCAAGGCCGAAAACAAATCACTGCCGATGCCCTTTCATAACAACCATGCTGAGAAAAGTGCACCCACTGCCATAAAGTCGAGGTGCAAGCAGAAGTGAAGCAGGTACAAATTATTGTGGCTGTAGTTTCAGCCGGCTGGGTGCAGCCGCTCTGAGAATAGAATGACTGAATGACCATGATATATGACCAATTCTGGAGGAAAGAGAAACCAGATGGCGCCCAGAATGGATGGCCATCGCCCACTATAGCCCCATGTACAATACCTACTGGACCCAATGGAAATTCGTCACTATAAGGAACGGCATACTAGAACATCACTGGGAATTCATTGTCAGACAATCAAAAACAGCCCAGATAATTGTCCCTCAGAGCAGAGTGAATGACATACTAACCAAATTGAATGGTTGACCCTCAGGAGGTGACTTGGGGATTAGCAAGACCTCGGATGAGGTTTGGCATAAGAATCACTGGCTCCAGGCAGGAAACAATGTTGGGAAGTGGTGTCTGCAGTAAGAAATTTGTGCAGCCAGTTGCAGCCCCTGAACCAGGACTTGGGGGGAAATGCATCAGCACGTCAGTTCCCTATTTAAAAGGATAACCACTGATGTATTATGACCCTTCCTATGGAGGGACCAAGGACACTGATACCTCCTGATTGCTATCGACTATTTTACCAAATGACAGACGCACATGCCATTCTCAACCAAGAGGCTTTGATGGTGGCACAAGCACTGGCTACCAACTCGTGCCACTTTGCAGTACCACAGGAGCTACATAGTGAGACACATAACTTCAAGTCTCATATGATGCAGGAAGTTTTTCAATGCCTAGGAGTGAATAAGACATGCACCATACCCTGCCACTTACAGTCAGAGGGCATGGTGGAATGATACACTAACACAGCCAAGAAGCATCTGTGAAAGGTTGTCGCGTCGCATCAGAGAGATATGGACGCGAGGCTACTCACCTTTCTTTTTGCCTGCAGACCATCCACCCATGAGAGTACAGGTTTAATCCCTTGTGTTTGGAAGAGAACTTTGACTGCCCTGCGACCTGCGACGTGCTGTTTGCCCCCCCCCCCAATAAGGTACAACCCATAATCGAACACGCCGCAAATTTAGTGGACCATCTACACGACGTGCACAATTATGCCCAGCAACAACTGAAGCTGGCCAGTGACTGGATAAAAACTCACTACAACAGACTGACCAAATGCAAGGCCCACTCATACAAAACGAAGTCACCCGAGCTTCAATCCCCATGGGAGGGCCAAAACGGTGTAGCCATGAGGATAAGTGATGTGGTATACAGGTTCCAGTGCAACCTGGGCCGGTTATCATGTTATCAGGGAGGTTTTGGGGATGAGTGGCCATAAGTGGGAAGCAATGGGAGCAGTTTGAGAGTAATCACTGTGCAAACTGAGCTATGGGGAAGGAAGCTGAGGCTCTAGGAAAAGAAGAACTTGTTGTATGCCTGTAAGCTATTTGGGACGAAAAGTCTTAAGAAGGGCCCAATGTGACATGTGGACTCTCTTTTAGGCAACTATATAACAGCTGTTTCTAATTAACGGCTGAGCCAACAGACACAAACGAAACAATTCCATGACAACAATTGTACTGCAACAGATGAACGGTGTTTTCTACATGGTCCATTGTGAGATGTTATAAAAGAGTTCAATAAATCTGATTGCAAGTACATATCCTGTCTATAGTCACTGTATTATGTGATAGCATTAATATACGTAGGTCGTGTTGAAAGTCATGAGCAAGTTTTTTTGCATGCAACCTGGGAACAGCAGATGAAAGAGAGTATGGTGGTAGGTGGAATCAGCTGTTGTGTTAACCGTGTCTTGTGACGTCAATAGCTTGCATCATGTGACCAGTATCACTCCTAACAAAATGGCTGACAATGATATGTCATTTTGCCAGTGTGCTGTCATCGAATTTCTTGTGAAAGAGGAAATCCATGCTGCAGAAATTCACCAGAGACTTCAGCGTGCTTATGGAAGTGCGTGCATGGGTGCGAGCAGTGGTCGAAGATGGGTAAAACATTTTAAAGATGGGAACACCAGCATCGAAGATGAGCCTCGGAGCAGTCATCCTCGAACAGCCTCAACTTAACACAACAAGGAAAGAGTGGATGAGATCATTCAAGATGACAGGCATGTGATAGTGGACATAATAGCCCAAAAACTTGGAACAGGGCACAGTGCAGTACAGGAGATGATTGAAAGCTTGGGTTACAGGAAAGTTTGTGCTCGTTGGGTCCCGCGGTTATTGACCAAAGACCACAAAGATCAGTGAAAAGCCATCACCTCAGAACTGCTGCAGAGATATCGACATGAAGGCGATGATTTTTTGCTCTGTATTGTGACAGGTGACAAAAGCTGGTTTCACCATTTCGAGCCTGAAATGAAACGGCGGACTATGGAATGGCATCATCTGCATTCTCCATGAAAAAAGAAGGCAAAGACAGTGCCATCAGCTGCGAAGGTGATGGGCACAGTCTTCTGGGATGCAGAGTGGTTTATTCTGGCCGAATTCCTGGAACCTGGGCAATGCTGCTTGTTATGTCCAGATGCTGCACAAGCTCCATCGTGCATTGTGTAATAGACATCTGGGACGAAACATCATCATCCTGCATGACAACGCTCGCCCCACATTGGAAGCAACTGCAAAGATGGGGTGGGAAGTTCTTTCACACCCCTCCTATAGCCCTGATCTGGCACCCTCCAACTACCATCTTTTCGGATTTGTGAAGGATCAGCTGCATGGACGTTTTGAGACAAGGGAGGCAATTCAGAAAGCAGTGTGTCAGTGTCTTCGGATGGCTGGAACGGAATTTCCAAACTCCCAGAACGCTGGGAGAAATGTGTACAAAGAAGTGGTGATTATGTGGAAAAATAAAGAAAGGTCTGTAGATCGAGGTGGTGTATTTGATTTGTCAATAATTAAGCATGTTACTTTACAAAAATTGTTGCTCATGACTTTCAGTATGACCCTTGCACTATCGTCACAAACTTTTAGATCTTAATTAAAGACTGGTTCATAAACAAATTTATAATTTATCTAGAAGTGTACCACCATTATTAAGAACAATTTCTGCTACCATTCTATCATCACAGGCAGCAGTCTTAACATAGGATCTCATAAAAAACACATTCAAGAAAGATTGTGAAGGAACTGTGTCAGATATTGTCTTTCAGTAATCACATATGGGTCATTACTTCACACTGCACCATGTAAAAGTTGAGGAAATGTATATGAACTAGATCAGATAGCAAATGAAGTGGCTCACCTTATAGCGAGAATATCTCCTTGCCATTAACAGTATAATCTAATGAAACTGACAAGAGTTGAAGTGATGTGATGGCAGATACCCAACTCAATAGCCCTTTCGGGCTGATGAACAAAGTTATAGCCAGCGTTACTGAAGAGGACTGCATTTCACATATATCACAATTGTAGCAGGAACACTTTTGTAAAAAAAACAGCTTGGGATGAAGTTACACAATGCATTACTATAAATTTAAGAGATAAGAGGGACGACTGACAAAATAAGTGACAGGGAGAATGATGACAGTGACAAGCCATTTACTGTTCCATTATTTTAACTGTGTTGGTTTCTGTTAACCAAGACATTCTACATCATCAAAGTCTTGAGGGCAAGAAGGCAAGACTTTGTATTTTTGCACTGAATTGCTTGTTTAATATTACCTGTTTTCATCCTCAGAACACTGTAATTGCATGTATGAACACATGTGATTCACATCTCTGCTCTTGCTCTGCAGTAAGCATCCAAAAATCCTTGCTGGATCATAAATCCTAATTTCTATTCCTCCTCAATTACTCAAATGTTTGTCCACATTTGTGTGGTCATAATATTGTGGCATATAGAACGATTGTTAGGCAACGACAGTGAAGCAAGCAACTATACAACCATTTATAAGTAACGGCCGCTGTGAGCTGTTGCTGTCAGAAGGTGGTAGCTGAGGCCGGGGACAGTTTGGAAACCCTGAGGAAGGCGAATGTTCACCACTGAAAGCCACAACCAAGCAACGGCAGTGAAGTCGTGACGGTCAACACTAGTGTGTGTTGTGTGTGTAATAGTGAACTGAACAGTGTAGTCATTAGCAGTAATCAAAGTGTGCAATAAACTGAGTCATCAATCCAAAACCCAGCTATAGTCAGACTCCATCACGTGACTGGTGTCAGAAGTTGGACCAGAGAAAAACATATGGCGGCACACCCATGCCTTGGAATACTAGAAACGAGCAACCTTAAGAAGGAAGCAATGTGGCATATCTGCCGAAAATCAGAATTGTGAAGCCAACAGAGCCAGCCGTTGCTAGGAAACGGTTGTGTAACACACAATACAAGAGATGTTGGAAGCCGTGTTTCTGTGCGGGCCGTATAAAAGGGTATATAAAGAGGACTAGCTGCTGTTACGAGAGAGTCTCTTGTAACGGCAGTCAGAGGAGTAGGAGGTCGGTGTGCGATGGCTGCCAGCATGTGAGGACATGAGCCCAGATGCAGAGAAACGTCTGCTGTTGAAAGACGTTACCAAGCGAAGTGGTGAAAACCGTGACAGAGAACACTAATCTGTGTGCGATAGTGATCTGTGAAATGTAGTCACAGGTTTTATGTAAATTGTGCAATAAATCGAGTCACCAATCCAAACTTCGTCCATATTCACACTCCATCACATGACAACTGGTGTCAGAAGTGAGATTGGATTCATTGAACTGTTGGATATGAGACACAGTAGGCAGCTATATCCACACTAAGGAGATGGAACAAATGACTGCCCACCTGCTGACTGAAATTAGGTGAGAAATGAAAACAGACTAAGAAGAAATACTGTCCAAGATGAAAACCAACATAAAAAGGATGGAAACCAAGATAGATGCCTGGCTAGAAGAAATGAAGGCCTGGTGAATGGAGATGATGGTCTGCCAAGAAGCGACGGAGGCCTGTATAGAAAAGGTGAAGGCCATCCAAAAGAGGACGTGTACTGATCTAGAGGAAACTGGCGCCAAGGATTTGGAAGCCATTCGAGAGAATTCAGGAGACCATAGCGGTGCTTTAGCAAGTCCCTAACGAAGAGGCCGCATGGGATACCGGGATGCATGGAAATGGCAAACCAAGAATGGTGTTGCAAGAGAAGCCTTTAAAGGATGGGCGCTCAAGAGGAGATAATGGACATGCCAGGAATATAGCAGTGGAATAAGGGGCCTAAAGGTTCGGCTACATCTGAGGAAGGAGGGGACATCTGGCAGGACCTTCAGGAAGGCCATACAGTTGGAGATCGAAAAGCGAATAATTGGGTCTTTGACTGGGCTATGGGAAATGAGTGACTGGATATTGTGGAGAGCCATCCTGCTCTTAAATGAAGCAAGATAACTGAAAAGCACAGCCCTCGGAAAAGTAGAAATGGCGGTACACCTGTAGGCCGAATAGCCTTAAGTAGGGTGCAATGTGGCATGTACATCTGTTGCTAGGCAACGATTGCAAAACAAGTAGCTATACAAGAGGCACTGCTATGTAATGGCTTTGCAAGCTAGCATCACAGCAATGAGAGAACAGCAATAACAGAAGAGACGTTTTCTATGCAGTCCAAGTCAAGGTGTTAGAACCAGTACAGAACTGCTGGGGTTCAGTTCCACAAGGTTCCACCCTGTCACTCATATCTTACAGTATATATATATATATATATATTATATGCTCCAAACACCTAGTGTCTAGCTCGGTCTCTTTGCTGATAGAACTTATATTTATGCGACAGACCGCAAAAGGGAGTTGTGTTTTCAGAAAGCTGCAGTGAGGTTGTTACTATAGTACCACAAAGGGACTTACAATATTATAAAAACTAAGAATAAATAGATAACACAGTTAAAACAGGTCTGAATATCAAGATAAATTGATTAAACCACGTCCATACAACGTACATACACTATCACATAGGAGAACCTCATTGGTTTACTCATGGCCACATCACACAGATGGACATATGGCCCTCCATGCAACAGCCGATAAAATATTCTGTGTGATAAATAAGAAATGGAGGATATCATTACACATTCTTCTATCTACTCAACAAGAATCTTTAACTAATTTTAACT
This sequence comes from Cryptotermes secundus, assembly GCF_002891405.2. Taxonomy (NCBI): domain Eukaryota; kingdom Metazoa; phylum Arthropoda; class Insecta; order Blattodea; family Kalotermitidae; genus Cryptotermes; species Cryptotermes secundus. The sequence goes on from NW_019738883.1 coordinate 500,736, forward strand.
GTATTAACCAATTAGTCTACTTTCTACGAGTATATCTACTATGTCACTTTATGACGCAATAATAATAATCTCTGCTCAGACAACAACACATGTGAAGTAGATCTTTTACGTTGTTGGCTATGTCTTCTGCTGACAGCCAATCATGACTGAAACATGTAAGGACATACCGTTTAGTTACTCCCATTAAACTATTTAAACTTGATATATTTCTACTGCTTATTTATATGTAATAATGAAATTTTAAGACTCTCTAAACACACCATAAAACTACTAAACAGAAGTCAGAAACATATCCCATTCTTCCAGTAACTCCATGGGGCAGAATCCTTCCCCCAAAAGTAAGAGTCAGGCACTCAAAAATATTCTATGCCCTTTATGGAAACAGAAGTTTTATTACTGTGTTCACAAGAGCCTCCCACCTGTCTCTATCATGAGTCAGATTAATCCAGTTCAAACCCTCGCACTCTGTTTACTTCAATCTATTTTAATATTATTCTCCAATCTATGCACATGTCTTCCAAGTGGTCCCTTCTATTCAGGTTTCCTGGCCAAACTTTTATAAGCATTTCTCATTTTTACGCCTTGCCACTCTCATCCTCCCCAGTCTGATTATCATAACCATATTTGGGGAGTAGTACAAGTTATACAGCTCCTACTCATATTATGTAGTTTCCTTCAGCCTCCTGCCACTTCCTCCCTCTTCTGTCCAGATATTCCTCCTTTCCACCTTGTTCACAGATACCTTCAATCTAAGTTTTTCCCTTAATGTGAGACACCAAGTTTCACACGCATGTAATGCAACAGGTGTTTTTATCAGCATCATGTTTGAAAACAGTCTGATAACATGGCAACCATATAAAGTAGCTGGTGGCTGAATACAAAAGAAAAGGCTCTGTGTCATAAGAATAAAAGTGTCCACCTTCTGTGTACTGGCATCATCATTGCAACAATATTCATAACACATGAGAATGATCTTTTACTGTATTTATTACATACTCATATGATATACATATTGGTCTGTATTTTTTTGATGAAGTACTGATTTATCTGGTTTAGAATCCATTTGTATGAAACATTCCATGTTAAAGGTTATGGCATTTTAAGTTACTTCATTTTGCTTTGGCACTTACAGTCTAGGTGCAAAGGCAAGAAAATAACTGTTTTAATTTAAGAAGTTTAGTGGATTAATCCTCTCTACAGTAATTTTGATATGGAGTATGCTGACAGTCTTATTTATGAGCACGATGAATACATCAATTTCTTGTACCTGCCAAGTTTCTTATATGCATGGACTGTGCTGTGATGGCAATTGTGGTAGGGGTAGCAGTAGTGGCAGCAGAAGCATATTTCTAATGTCAGCAGGCATATTTATTGTTATTTTGTGAGCGATGTTCAAAGTGGATTGTCAATAAAAATACTTCAGCTATCCTTGCTTCATATACACATTAAAAAGTAAAAATTCACTGCAACTGTAATTCAACAACTTTTTATTACATTTACACTGTGATTTTAGTTGTGGTTTTGGGAGTATGAAGTGTAAAGTATCCAACTCAGAACTCTGATGATTAAAATATCTCCACAAAAATATGATATCTTAAAAGAAAAGACAAAGTACATGAAAAACCTATCCCACCTCAAATTTTTCAGGTGCCAGAAATGACAAAGAACAAGGGGTTAAAATTCTAATAAGCAAATGCTAAAACTACTTATGATTCTGTACATCAGCAATAAGTTCTAGGCAATATCAATCACCAATTTAAGACACAGTTTTGTTCAATTCACTGTACTGGTAGTCAGTGTTGGAGATTATATGTACTACTTTGGGGTTTTGAATATTCTGGTATGTTTTTGCTTACAAATTTGTTGCTTGTTTAGTGTGTATGGATTCTGATACTTCAATTTATAACCATATTTAATTTATAATATAATTGGACTTGCATGCAGATTACAGAATTGCATAAGAGCCTTCACAAAGTCAATAATTATATCCATATTTTATGGTTTTTTTGTTACAGTTGAAGAATTACAATTTCCAAATGTGAAATAAATTTAGCAGAATAAAATTAAGACATATTTTTGCTGAATCAGGCAAATTATTATGTTGAAATAAGAGTGTAGGCATCCTACTCAAGTTCTTGTGGTGCTTAAAAAAATCTCAAGAACATGCTATTAGAAATGTAGGTTCTACATCTCTGAAAATGTAATCATGTTAACATATAAGATTATTTGGTTGCAATCTGAACGCAAATAAGTAAAAAAAAAATGAAGCCATAATATTTTAATATTTATCATTTTCATTCTGTCTTTTATATCTACCTATATATTTAACTAATCAGAGTTTCTGAAATTAATAGTTACGTATTTCAGACACTATTACATGAGAACTGATATGAAAATATGAACATATATTTAAAAACAACAAAATAAATATGAAATTATCCTTGGGAAATTATCAGTTGATCTCAATGAAGCCAGTCACTATCTATGCATGAATTTACTGAAAATAAACATAAACACACTAAAATCAAATTTTACATAATTTAAAAATCTATATAAATAAATGATTTCAAAATATATTTAAAACTACCTACAATGGAATTCTTCTGTTTTTACATTTTGTTGTAATTTAATGCAGCTTGAGTTTATAAAAAATAGATTGATTATACTCAAGGAATTCTTGGGCATTTTACTAGGCTGATAAACAGAAGTCCTGTGGGTCCTCATGGGCTGCCTGTGGTGATGGTCTTCATTCTTCCTTTAAGATGTTATAAACCCTTAATCAGCTATGATAAACACACTATAATACCATTCACAGGTAAGTTCTCCTACACAATGAATTAAGAAGTTGCTAGCTAGGTCAAGTGCTAGGTACATTCTTCGATAATCCACAGCTACAGACATGTTATTTTGGGGCAAAACATGGGCAGTACAGTGTAATTATAAAACATTTTATATGCTGCCAACAATGATAAATATCCCACAAATGAAATAAACTTTTTCACTGCAATAGTGAGGAGTATGGATTTTTTAGTTTTAGCATTACATTAGAACTGAAACTCATTACAGATATATCTCTGATGATGGTATGACTGAATTTTTATTCTCCATAGTATATTGCTAGAAAACACAAATACCAAATAGCACTTATTGTGGTACGCTATTATAATTATACATTTTACACTTCTTTTATTATTATTATTATTATTATTGAAAATATTAATTTTCAAGCAGCACTAAAAATTATTTTAAATGTTTATATAAAGTTTCTGAATTCTATCACATTCATTTTTGGGATAATTAAAACATTGTAGATGACTGAAATTATGCTACAAACTGGATATGGGGAGTCAATTTACACCAAACGCTGTGAGTGGCTGAATATCACGCTGTTTTTCTGGCTACCAGAATTTGGATTGGGTATCTGACACCATTCATATGGAATAACAGAAGACAGTAAAGGGTAATAATGATAACAAAAATTGTACAGAGTACTTTGAGTAATAATATATGACAAAAGTTTGATGTATCTTACACATGCCTGTATAATAATTTCCCTCTTCATTAAATGGGTTTTTCATACCATCAAAAATGCTTTTTGAATGAGTGAAAAATACTGTCATCCTAGCCATGATGAATTAAGGTTTTTTAATCTGTACAAACACACTGTTCCTAGCCACTGCTACAGTCCCAAGCATGAGACAAATTTGTCACTCATGTAACTCTACTTTTTAGATAGATATTAATAACAAATAATATATTCATGTTAAACATATACAAGTATATACCAACACACATACATACAAGTTTTTGGGATTTATGTGCAAATGTCCATATAAAAACGGCATTTTTACTTTACACTGAGAGGAAAATTTATACAAAGACCCACTTTTAAATAAATGATCCTGTATTTCTTCTGGTAGAACTTTTATCTGTTTGTGTGAAATAAAATTTGTAGAAAAATAAATAAATAAATTTCCATTTCATTTTATGAAAGAAATCTGCATGCAATGCAGGGAAAAATTATATACCTTAACAAATGTTGAATTTAATATAGTTTATGTGTGGGAACTTGAGCAACTGAAGGAAAATTATAAAATTACAGCATTCAGTAAAACAGTGAACTGGGAAATAAATGAGCAAAGCATTCCAGTCACATTTCACTAGCAGGCAATTATGTGGAAAACTGGAAAGGATCTTGGTTGACATTCTCAGCTAATGAAATGAAGTTAGGCATCCATTTCACATCTCAGGGCAGACACTCTGCTTTGTTTCATTCCATTTCATCATTGCAAGGCATTCAAAAATTCAAGACAATGCAAGTCAAGTGTGTATGTGTATTTGAGGCATTTCAACATCAGTAAAATATCCATTTGTGAGGCAATATTAAAGTGGTAATGGCTGCTTAAATTGACTGGTGTACTGGTGATAACATCCATTTCACTTCCTAACTATATAAGTAAAAAATAAAGGCTACTTTTCAGTGTTCATAAAACAACACACAATTCTGTTGTTACTGTTAGCGTATTATGGATTTTTGCTTGAAAAGTACCTTTCCTGAAACAAAATTTCAGTCTCTTGTAATCATCAAAAGAGAAAAGGAATGCTCTGAGCTGAAATTCACATGTTTTTAAAGCACATTCTTTGTAATAGTTGTTGTGACCTTGATGTTCTTGTAGCCAGACAATTAAGATTTGTTTCTTCTTCTTAACTCCAAATGTATACTGCTACTGATTTAAATATTGTGTAAGACACCTCCCTGAAAGAGGCTTTCTTTTACATTAATATATTTTGAATGAGTATTACATGTGCACTGATCCACAATAGTTTTAATTATATTTTCAAAAAAACTTTTCAAAACCAACTGTTATATAAAATCATAAGTGCCTATTTTCTTCAACAACAGAAACAAAAATAAATTCATGCCAGTAGTATGTTGTTATGTTAGAACCATAAATGTATTGCAGAAAGCTGTTTATGGTTACCTGTTGGATTATGAAATTATTTTGCTCTGTATCAAGTTAAATATTTTCCACAGAGAAAAATGTTTCAAATAAACTTTGTAAACTTGAATGAGATCTACATTTCATGTTTTGTACATCTTTCTGAGAAAATAGATAAAAGTTTAATATGAGCTTCATGTAACATATTCCATATTTATATGAACCAAAATTAAATTCACTTGACAATCTTTAGTACTGACTCCAACACCAAATTTAACTGAAATCAATTACATAGTTTCAGAGATGACACATTTCATTGGACACACAAATTCCCTTTAAGGTCATATTTTATGCACTCTGTGAAAAGAGCACATAAAATTAAATCTACATATCATTTACATACTTCATGTGTACTGTCAAAAAGAAGGAGAGCAATTGTAATTTTATTTTAATTTTGATTAATTTTATTGTAACTTGGGCTTTGACGTGTTCTATATCTGGAGGCACCATCGCCAAATGTAGATCTGATGAACAAAAAAAAATAAATAAATAAACAAATAAGTAAATAAATTGAAATTGAAACTGAAATTTTAGTGTGCCTCATATTTTATACCAACTGTGAGAAGCTGTTGGAATCTTTGATGACAATCATGATATTTCATGTAGAGATTGTGATACAGATTAATTCTTGCTTGACCATTATAAGACCAAGTGCACATGTAAGTAACTGATTTCCTCAAACAGTGGCATATTCATAAATCATTATTAGAGGAAGAAGCTAAAGAAATACGTGAATGAATGCAATAAAATGTATTGAGCAAATATACGATAAATTTAAAATGTTGGGTGTGAGGAGAAAATGAATTTCAGAATTTAATTTTTGTGCTGTTTTGCTTGGAATGAAGTAACTAAGTCCTGACATATTCCATGCTGCATGCATCAAATATTTAGCAGTCAGAAGTATTGATATTAGCCTTCAGTTAGTGTTACTGTTATTGAAGGTGAGAATTTAGCAAGCAGATGTTCAAATTGACAGTGCTGTATCATGAATTTTTTCATAGCTTAGGAAGTGTCAAATGTTAGAATTCCAAGATGGTTATCTGCAGTGTGGAAGGGAATGCTCCCTCAAGATCCATTTATGAGATGATAGGTGTTCATTCCTGATGGCAGCAGAACTGGTCCACTGTACATTGCTACTACTGATGAAGGTATTTGCTCTGTCAAAACTTGTACCCTAGTCAGCTGGACTATGATTACATTTGAAACTGCTAACCATACTGGAATATTATAATGGACAAGAATCCACAAACAGCTGGGGCTAACAAAATTGTCTGCCAAATGGGTAACAAAACATATGAACACAGACTAGAAGAACTGCCAGGAAGTTGAGGATGAAGCAGATATTTGGTATCAGGAAAAGGTAAGTAGCTCTGATTAAACTATAAAGACTTGAGATGAAACCTATGTACACCATTATACGTATGGAAACAAAACCATTACAACAATGGAGCCACACAAATTCATCTAGATTAGAAAGTTAAGATTTTACATGCAAAGTCACAACAGCTGCTTTGTGGGGCAGTATTAGGATCATCCACATTGAGTTTCTATCACATGATGAAAAAAAAAGTGACTGGTAAATTTTACTCAACTCAATTATAGGAAAGTGTGCAAGGATTTGTTCACAAGAAGGTCACATTTTGGCAAGACAATACACAGCCACATACAGCTGAAATCAACTGAAGTTCTTAAGAACAGCACACTCCCAATTCAGATTTAGGTCCCAGTGACTCCTGTTTATTTGGGTTGCTGACAGAGTTGACAAGAAGCCAGATGTTTTAACACAATGAACAAGTGTAGCAGAATGTTTATAATTTCTTTTTGAAGCTTCAGAAACGAATAAACAGCTGTGTTCATGAATTCTATACAATGATGGAACTGCAAAGAACTCAAGATACTCAAAATTTGTAGTCTAAGAAGAAATGTACAATCCTTAAAAATGTAGCAAAGAGAGATAATTTACTTGAGAGAAAGTCTGATGATTCACACAGCAATTACATTTAATGATGATTATAGATATAATGCCATCTAGTCAACTGAAAGCAACTGATGCTACAAAGGAACAAGGTCTGTCCACCTTTAACGTTAAAAAATGAGCAAGAAACAAGCATTCAGCAGGTAGCAAAGCAAGATGACTATTTGCTTGCTACCTCCTTCCTGCTGGACGATTGTTTGGCTTATTTTTTGACACTGAACATGTACGTCATATTCCTCCAAAACACTGGTTGACTTTCAACTATCTACATATCTACCTATCTATATACCAGAAGGCAGAACTCTTCATAACCACTGCTGTGAGAACCTCATATTCTACATGATTACAGAAGTATCCTCAATTCTAATTCAAATAATGATAATGACTAGTCTCATCAGGTGTGGCTGAATTCAGTCAAAAATTAGAACTGCACTCTCAAGAATTCATAAAAACACTCTAGATATATTTAAAATGTTGAAATGTTGACATTGAATATTAACTGTAAATGGCATTCACTGACACGAGACACAGTGAACAATAGATTACTTACTTCTGAAGAATCTACATTAAAATTTTTGGAATTATTCGGGAGTAACGAAAAGCAACAAGGAGCAAGATGAGATCTGTATCAGAATATATGTCTTAAGAAAAAGAGATATGTTACAGTGGATCACTTTCTAATAAGCATCTAATCTAGACATTTCAGCCATAACTGATCCATGCAATAACACATCAGTATTCTCCTGTTATACAGAAACCACACCTCAGCAGTAATATTTGATAATGAATGACATGATCAGTCTCTCCGAAAGAATATATTTGATTGACAAAGGTGGAGAGTTTACCCTTGACAGTGGGCAAATTCAGAATGGTAGTCCTTGGAAAGAAATACTGTAAGCTAAGACAGATAAAAGAGAACACTGAAGGAAATGAATAATGTGCAGCTTTGTAATTTGTATTACTTATATTATATTATTATGACTACCAAATCAAAGTGGATGAGAGGGGGAAGGCTTTTAGAACTCATGGCATGAAAAACATGTATAAAATTTTGTTCAGAAAAACTGAAGGGAAAAGATCCCTTATAAGATCTTAGGAAAGGCAGAGGATAATAATAAAATGGATCTTAGACATAGAGTGAGAGTCTGTGGACTGGCTAGGACCAGTGACAGACTATTGTGACATGGTAACGAACCTTTTGGTTCCATAAAAGGCTGGAAGATCTTGTCTAACTGAGAGACTATTCAGCTCTCAAGAAGGATTCTGATTCTATGGAGTTAGTTAATACTAACAGAAAGAATAATAAAAGATTTCCATTGAACCAAAGATTTTTTAACAAAATTCCACCATCTCAATGAGATATCATTTAAGTAATTTGAAATTCTGTTGGAAAAGATGTTATACTAACCAACAACCACTAGGAAGGTACAAAGATAGAAGTTAATCACAATACCAGAGATTACCAAATTGTAACAATTTTCAGGGATATGACGGGCGGATATAAGTGACAAGAAGACGAGGAAGAAGACGTAAGAAGATGCTGGATGACCTTGGGGACAGAAGAGGATACTGTCATTTGAAGGAGAAAGCTCTAGATCGTATTAAGTGGAGGAATTGTTTTGGAAGAGACTGTGGACCTGTCGTCTGACAGATTACTGATGGTGATGATGAGGATCAGAATGGTCAAACATTTTTGAAGAAGGAATTAGAAATTAGGACAACCAGTCCAGTGGTCAAGACATGAGGGTTTATGTTTCTCAATTATAACAGGAGGCAAATTCAAGAAGTCTGTGTCATAAAATGTTATTTATAAGACGAAGCAGTCCCTTTAAATCCTTGGAACAAATGTTTATGATATATGGTTATGTTTTAAGATTTTGCCATATAAATTATTTTCAGCATTCAAAGTATGTGAGATATTAGGATGAACACTAGTAAGTGTGAGTGTACACTTATGTTTGTGTTGAACGATCAGTCAAATGCAAAGCCATGCAGAAATACAGGAGAAATGGGGAATAAAAATGTCAAGTTCATTTGTACTGAAGTACTTACCTGAAGGCTAGTGTTGTGATCGGCCCTATAGTCTAACTGTGTCTGTGTAGGTAGATGATCTAGCAACAAAGAGAGAGACACACAGACAGACTGACAGAGAGAGACAGAGAGAAAGAGACAGATAGAGACATTTAGAGGAGAAAGAGAGACAGAGCGGAGAATACATCCACCAGCTCATCAGCTCAGCCCAACATAATTCAGTCATGTAACCTAACTACCATGTTCTAATATGAGGGTTCAATATACAGCTTCTCCATATAATTTTGCATATGTAAGTTGACATTATGTGCATGGCCTGCATATGAGATGCATATATGATGTCTCATATTGTCCAACCTTAAGAAATCTTCAGGACAATAATTACTTAAAGTACACCATACCACAGACAAAGGAACAGTTTTCAGAAGTCATAATACAAATGATAAGTCTGAACCAAATGCATGGAGCAGAACAACAAAGGAAAAGTATATGTACTCCACCTTTCTTTGATGTGTAACAAAAGCAGGTGGATGTGGGTGAACAGGAAAATTTCTGATGACCCTATACATAGCTGTGGATCATTCTTATAGGGATGAACGATAATTTGCACCTTAGTTCAGACCTGACAACAATATAAGTTGCACTGATCCTTTTGTTTGCCTGTGAACTGTCACATACTGAGCACAACTTACAGATTACTGTCACAGATTTGGGTAACATTACATTCACCAATGATTGGAATGAAACTCAGCGTTTTAACAATAAATAAAATCTCAGATTCAATATCATAATTACTACCAATACATAAAAAGGGCAGAAGCCTGGACAGATAAGTCAAGTTTAATGACAGTTTACAGGCTGTATGACTGGGATGTTGTGATTCGTTTCTCTGCAGAGGCAGAGATTAATCTCTTCTCCACAACATCCAGACTGGCACTGGAACTTGCCCAGCCTCCTCTCCAATGGATACTTGGGGCTTTTAGATAGGATCAGACAGCCAGGGCATGAACCTGACTACTCAGTTCCATCTAATGCCAAGCTAGAGCTACACTCCACTCCCTCATACATCGTCATGGCATGGTGCTTAATTAAGTCATGGACAATTTTAACTTTACCTAACAGAAGAGATAGAGAATTCTATTTATCTAGGCTCTTATGTATCATATCATTATAATCAATAGGAAAATAAAATATTATACTACTACAGTCAATAATTTCATGGGCTGTGGTTTCGTCACACCATACTAAAAGATGCTCATATACACTTACACATATCCACACCCTCCTTCAAAATAGTCACCATTGGCCACTATGCAAGTCAGTCAATGTTGGTATAGTTGCTGGAAATAGTGCTGAAAGATATTTGCAGGAAGGTTCCATATGGCTTCCCTGGTGGCAGTGACAATTTCCTTGGCTGACTGAAATCGACACCCACATAGCTTTTCTTTCAAATGGGGAATGATAAAGAAACTGCATGGTGCAAGATTAGGTAGGTATGGAGGGTGTGAAATGACAAAACGGTGACCTGTTGTTTTGCCAGCTCCTCTCGGACAAGCACAGAGTAGTGTGCAGGGGCATTGTTGTATAGCAACAGCCAGTTCTTCCTGTGCCAAAGCTCAGTAAACTTATTATGAACTGAAATGTATAGATGGCAAAGGATCTCCTTGTAGCAGTGCTTGTTTACAGTCTCTCCTTCTGGGATAAGTCCATGTGAACAATTTCAGATTATTCAAAAAACAGTTCAAGCATTATCTTGCATTTTTACCCGTCCTGTCACGGTTTCTTCTTCTTTGGCAAATGGCGTTTTCCAGATGGCCAATTGTCGCTTCAGTTGTGGATTGTACAGAAAACACCATATTTCATCTCCTGCTATGATCCTGTTGAGAAGTCCCATCATGTCAGCACTATTGATCAGGTCATCACACATGTTCATGTGATCATCACATTGGTTTTGTGTTAGGACATGTGGAACACTGTGCTGGGTAAAACGAGACATATTCAGGTCATCAGACAGAATTTTGTGGGAAGCACCATGGCTAATCCCTGCAGCTGCCATTTCATCTGCCGTTTGGAAGCAGTTGGCAAACAGAAACGCTACAGCTTCTTGGTTCTTGAGTTCAGTTATGACTCTTCTTGGCCAACCGGTATGCTCGTCATCTCCTCTTCCTTTCTCCCTCTCCTTTACATTAAAATGCTTTAAGTAATTGCCATTCAAAACATGCCTTCATTTGCTGCTCACTTCAATTCATCATATTATTTAATGGATCAAAAATAGTAAATATTATGATAGACCACTCCTCTATTTTATTTCCATGTAAGGATCATGAGAAAGACATGAAAAAACTAATAAATAGTGCCTTTTTCAGACTAATTAATAATTTAGTTTAAATAGCAGCAAATGACTAGATGATGGACGATAGAATGGAAAGAAAACAGATGGTGATCCCAACATTTTCATTGTTGTGGTACAACTGAAAGAATCAACAACAAAGCTGCCAGTCTGAGCTCAGATCTGAACCCAGGACCTCTGGATTGCAAAGTCAAAATGCTAGCCACTATACAATGGCAGTCAAATGACTTGAAGTATCTGGACTTATTCTTTCACATACTTCTCTTTTATTCTATAGATTAGAGTGTTTTTTCAATTATGAATCTATAAAAGCCATTATAGTTAACTACTGGTAAAATCTGAACCTATAGGTCTACCGGTATTTAAATTTATTCAACCTCATTTTTATGTCATCTCCTGGCCTATTTAATACTTTTTTTACATTACACTGAAGTATGAATTAGTTATTTCAATCACAGTGTTCAACAACATCCAACACTTTTTACAAATATTCACACTTAACACTTAAAAAATTTAATATTGTCATTTGCTTTTTCGCGGCATTTTCCTTTTTACGGATATCCGTATGAAGCCTACATAATATTAGCTTGTCACTTAATAAACTCTTCTCTTCACTCTCAAGATAGTCTAGTATGGATTCCAAATGATTAAGAGCAGCACCATGTGATACTTTCTTACTAGCAGCACTGTCCACCTCTTCCTCATTCTCACTTCCTTCCTGCTCTTCTGACTGCACCCCCACTTAACTTATGATTTCGTCACTGCTTAACATTTTGAAGCCCAGCTCACACGAGTTACTGTTGAATACTTAACACAACATGCTTCCTTTTACACCCTGACATTTTGCTAACACACTTGAAGATCGATACAAACAGACTAATTGGGGCGGTGTATCTGTCCTTGAAACTTTCCACAAATCCTTGCATTCTTTCACCCCTACCCTAGAACATTGTGTTAGTATAACGGGACCAAAAATGCTGAGCTCAGTTCACACTATGGCGAAAATAGTGTTACAATTCACCATGTGAAACAAAAGTGAATGAATATTAAACAACATATAAGCCTCAAAAACGCCCCAGTTAAGCCGCAAACTGGTTAATCCACCCCCAGACAATTGAGAGTTGAGTGTATTTTGCAGCCCAGAATTTTCAGGTTTTCAGTTTCATTTCAAATCAATGACAAAATGGGCACATCATATGTGACAATATCACTTTTGGTTTAGGTCAGGTTAGATCTGATTATGTTATTACAGTTTATCCAGACTATAATGGATGATATAACAAGGAAATCAGCCATAAAAAAAAGGGAAGAGTAGCCATTTGTAATAGTAAATAAACACAAAATAGGATCAGTGCGAACACAATGTGAACTCTGAAGTCACCCATGAAATCCATGCTTAATTAGAAAGGGACTCCTGCCTTATTTCTTTTTTGACAAGTGTTAGTAGAAAGTGGCATATCTGGGTCTCTTTCTTATTAATATCAAAATTCCTTCCAGCAGATGCTATATTTTGACTACACTGTATTTTACTAAGTGTGTCTATTTTGTGTTCTAGTTATTAATTTTTATGCTTAAGTAGGCCTGTCCCTCTGTGACAAAAATATAAATGTAATTATGAATATGTAGTGTACTTTCAAATTATTATACATAATCTGATCCAGAAAACATCCACAACAAACACTTTTACACTCCAGTATGATGAAAAAGCTGTATTTTGTTGTTGCTATGGGCAGTGTTCATAACCCTCATCTGAGAACAGAAATTATTAGAACATGGCAGTAAGTCAGTCAGGCATGCAACATGGAAGGATATTACATACACCTTTATTCAAACTGGAATAATAGTTTGGTTTCATGGTATGAGATAATTTGTAAATAAATATACAAACACATGGCCTCATTCTAGCACTGATGGTATGTGCAATTTCCATGAATGCAACAGAAGTTAAATAACAGACTGTTGTATCAAATATACTGATACACATCTAAATTCCAACAGAAACTCAATTTTAGAAAATAGGTAAGCTTTGGTGTTAAAAGCCTAATTTCAAAATTAATATGATGAGAAGGCCTTGGTAAGACTTTCAGTCATGGATAAACAGCTGTAATACTGACATTAGTAAGGCAGATTTCAGTAAGCCTGAACTGAAAGTTGGATTAATACCTATAGGTATCTGATACCACTGGCCATGATGTGTCTGTGGTTGATTAGCTGTCATCGGCTGCAACTTCTACACAGACTGTCCAGTACAATCCTTCTGTGGCTGACTGTGATATATATTACCCAGTAATTTGTCAGTACTGTAGTTGTTACTGAATTTTAAGATGGATAAACGTACTACTTGATGTCTTTCAAACATGCCTTTACCTTGAGCCATTTACATTAATAAACAAATAAGGTTTATTAAATAATGCTGTCAGTAGCTCAGATTATACAGCAAAGAGTAGTAGGACTTTTTGTGAATAATTAATAGGAAAGAATGTGGAAAGAAACAGATGTGGCCAGATTTGAGATACTGGCCTATTATTGAAACTGAGCATTATGTTGTGTTCTTACCACTATCCTTCTATCTATATTTATAAATTTGATGCCTTATACACTAACTTGTATATAATTATTACATATTACATACAGTACCTAAATATTGCCAGCTCCATGTTTTGACCATAAAGGTCATCAAGTCACAACATGTGTACATTTAAGGGGAAACATGCAGCTATAAATATTAATATGTACATAATTTGAAACACTTATATACAAGTTTGCAAATGATAGACAACATATTGGTACTGTCTGTCCCTGCATTCACTTGAAGGGGCTGAGGAAAATAAAAAAAAAAGCTGTCAGGGTAGTCATCTCATGGCTGAGACTTGAAACCAAGGCCTGTTTTATATGAAGCAGGAGTGTTACACGCTCAACCCAAGATACTCATTGTTCATGCCTAAAATTCAGTATGTTCCAAAGTGATGACTTCACAAGGGAATATTTTATTTTCTCATAGAATATTCTGATTGTATGCCTCCTGTAATTCTGAAAACTGATATTATTTAATTTTTATTAATATTTCCATCATAATTGTTATTACCCTAAGAGTTAAGAAACAGCATGACAAGTAAGCTATTACTTGCTCCTTTCTGTCCTGTACTTGGGAGAGCACTCCCCCAGTTCCAACATTATTTGTGGCTGTGTCAATGACAAACCTCTGTCTTGGCTGTGGGTAAGCAAGAATAAGGCCATGTGGTAGCTCAAGCTTTGTTGCTGGCTTCCCACCGTGGCAGCCCGGGTTCAAACCTGGGTCAGGTCATGTGGGATTTGTGGTAAAAAAGTGGCACTGTGGCAGGTTTCTCCAAATCCTTCAGTTTCCCCAGGGTCCTAGCTATGTAGAGTTCTTCGGGTGGATGGGTCTCTGGATTCAGTTCTACCAGGCCGTTTTCCACTCTGAGGGGGCTCTCCAAACTAGCCAGAACTACTCTCTCTCACTGTGCATGTAACAGCTGATCTTTGGCCACTACCTGGCTGGAACACCAGGACCCGCCCCAAGGATCCATAGTGACACCTCTTCCTCCGCTAGACACAGCGCTTCACAACCTAGGTCCACACATGCATCATATGCGTGTAGTATGACCAACACCAAGGTGAACACATTTGTGATATTGGCGACGAATACCAAAATATTGAGTGGACACCGACCTAGGGCCTGTGTCAGGAAAACTTCATTCAAGATTGAGACAGCTTCCCCAGATACCGTCTGCAGCGTGTAACGTTGTTTCGGCCACCTTTCAGACCATCAGACGATGATGCTTGGCCTGGCTATACATGAGGCATAGCTTGTCACCGACCCACCCCTGTGTGACCAGGCTAGGGTTGGCCTTTTCCTTAATGACAGTTAATGCATGTGGGGAGTCTGCCCCTTTTCTGCCAGCCCCACTCATTTCCTGATGGGTGACCATCCCTTTGCCATTTTCTACCTCCCTTCTATAGAGGCAGTTATCCTGGAAGTGGCCTGGCTTTTCACAGCTTCAGGCAGCCAATTGCCTTGTATTTCTTCGCCATTTGGGGGGGGGGGACGATTGGATCCCCCGGAATGTCTTGGCGGCTAGGAGCACGGCCTGTAGTTCAAGGGCCTGCCTAAGAGCCTCGTTCATCGTTTTCTCTCCTCCTAGCAGCAGCTGGATCTTCACAGTGGGGTCTTCTACCCATCTGCGATGCTTTGCCTGTCTATCTCCTTATGTGGTCCTCAGGTAGTGGGGGTTGGCGCGGTAGGTGAGCTGTTTGGCGACCTTGGAAAATTCTTGCAAGGATTCCCCGACCCCTTGGGTCCTTGTTTTTAGCTGACTGCCTTGCTGCTGGTGTGTAAGGCTAACAACCTTACTGCCATCTGTGGGCTGATTATCTAGGCAAATTGTGGGAGCCTCAATGTCTCACATCCCTATGGGCCTTTGCGGTCTGTTACAGGGATAGCTTTATTTCACTTTATAGCTTTAAATTTCACATTGAAAGAAAAATAATTAAGTAATGATGAAGGACTCCCATTCTTGAGAATTTAGTAGTCACTCAGCAGGTCAAGGTATTTCATGCTTTTTATGGGACTTGAGGTTAAAACCTGAATGCAACAATGGTTCCTACCTTTGTCCAGAAGAATCAAGTCCACATGGTCATACCTCACTTCTCTAAGATTGTATTATTATTATCTTGATTACCTCAGTGATTATTAGTTTGTGAGGAAAGTCTCTGCATTGGCGATAATCAATGACCCCAATAAGTTTTCCACATTTGGGAGTAACACTGAGAAGTAAGTGCTGGATAAAATTTTGAATGAAGTCGACATAAGTGACAGTTTTTGATAATTACTATAATCTTACTGGCATTTTTATAAATAGATATAATAGCAGAATAAAAAATCAACAATAATACATAAAACTACAGCTATGTTCAAGAAAAATATAACAGAAAGTTTGTTTCCATGTTGCAGGATCAGTGAAATTCAAGACACTATTCTGCTGAAACTGTGTCAATACAAAAGTTTCCCATATGTGATTTACCTTATGAAATTACATTCATCACTTAGGAACATTTAGACATAAATGTACCCTCATTTCTATAAATTTGATTACATTTTAAAGAGTGCTTTAATGGAGAGGATCTTTGTAGTGTATAAGAATAAATTTCAAGGATTCTATCACCTGAACCTGCTTCAGATAGTCCTTCCATGGTTTCACACAAACACATGAAATATACCTGAATGGCTATAAATAACATAATTTTAACAATCATATTTATTTTGAATAAAACTAGATTAATTATACTTCAGTACCCAGTAAACCTAATAATAGACAGCGTCCTACAAGTCTGTTACATGAAAATGACCAAATGATATTTTGCAATCTCACAGTCTTCCACAGTCTCAATTCCATTTGAGAAATGAACAATAATCCTAAGTCAGATTCTGTTGATATGGCACTAGTACACAATATAAAGTTCATGCTCAAGAATGAAACTATCAATGGTACAGGCAAATATTATCCTCCACAAAATCATGATTACAGCAGATGTTCATATTAAGTTTATTAACAATAGGAGAAGTTGGATGACCACACAGTTTGTTGGAATGACATTCTGTCATAGATATGTTACTGATAGAAGCAACCTGTCTGACTGAAGTTACAACTGACCATAGGAGCAAAAATGGATATAAATGTAATTAATGGGTTGTGATGAATGTGTTACGAACAGACTTGGATAACATGTAGAAGGACACAATTTCTCTGTTCCTCCTCTTTTCTCCATCTCACTGCACACTGTGCTGAAGGGTTTGTCATACAGTTGTTTGAAATGCTGCACTGAGTTTCTGAAAGGGAGTACTGTCTTCCAAAATCAAAACATTCCGTAACAAAATGTAATATAAAAACAATTAAAGAGATTTGATTAATGGTTCTACACAAACATGAAGTGATGTAGGTTTTCAGATTTGGGAGCAAAACTGATGTTTATTTATTTATGGTGTATTTAACAATGCTAACAGATGCATGGGCTATACAGCATCAGATGGTAGCCTGATTAACAAATAATTAATTAGATAGGATGTAAGTAGAAGAATCTTAAGTACAAATATTATGTTTTGGGGCATTATCAATCGTCTTGTCTTTATATAAAAATCGTCCTATTTATTTTTCAAAACACAACATTTCAGAGTCTGGATTCTGTCTCCATCTTCAGATAAAACCTACTCAGTTGAGTTCAAATGATAGAGCTGGTCCTTATCTCTGGACTGGAGATAGCACTATCAACTGGGCCCAACTGAATAGGTTTTACCTGAGATGGAGACAGAATCCAGTCTCCAAAATGTTGCATTTCGAAAAATAAACAGGACTGTTTTTAGATAAAGACACAATGATGGATAATATCTAAAAACATAATATTTGTATTAATGCACCATCGTCACAAACTTTTAGATCTTATTTAGAAGAATCTTTATCTAATTTGAAGTACTATCCAACCATCTCCCTAGAGAGACTGAGGAAAACTATGAAAACCCTCAGTCAGCCTAGCTGGTGTCCTGGATAAGGTTCAAACAAGGTATTTTACAAAGAGACATCAGAAGCAACACTGCTCAAGTCAACTTGCTTAGTAACACTGATGTTAATACTATGCATGTAAATTATTGTTATCTACAAAACATGAAAATATGTAATTAGAAAGCAACCTAATAAACGAATATTCATAGAAGACTTCAAATGCACTGCATTAAAAAGAAACATTATTCTGCAGTAGAAGTGCATTCTTATTCAATTGGTAATGCTGATGAAGAGTTCAGAGGCCATCAAAATTAAATTGTAGGATTATTTACATTTTCTGCATAAGCCTTTATCGCAGTATTTTAAGCAATTTGTGACAAACCTTTCACAGAGTATAGAAATTACATTCATTCAAACATTCATACACACATTTATATGAAGGATGAAAAAAGCACATCAAGATACTCTTTAATATGGTGAGGCTTATGGGACAATTTGCAATCAGACAGAGCTGGCCAATAAAAAGTAATTAGTATGGAGAGGTATAGATCAGGGGACAAAATTACATTATGCCACATTGACAGCAAAAACAAAATAACAGAAAAGCTAATAAACGTGGTACTGAAATTATATTAATCCCAAAATAAAACTGTGCTGTGTAACACTGATGTGGAGTCTACATCTACAGTTGTGATTGGAATTAATTATGTGAATTATGGGGAATACACCAAAGATTCTAGAAGCTGGTGCCCCGGGATTTTCACAAGTTGAAAAAAGTGGAGGAAGTGAAACAATAATATTTACAACAGGGTTTAAAAGTCTTAAGTACAATCAAATAAAATATTACCCTGGAGAAATGGTTGTCATAATGCCATGCCCAGGGTCAATGCAACTTTCCTACACTGGCATTGTCTCTGTAATTAAGAGTTAGTTATAACAGAGACAAATTTACTTAAGCACTCTCTCCACAAGAGAAGAAGAATTAACGTGGTTAGTTTACACCTTAATTTTGAAGTTTATAGAGGGCACAAACAAGCTTTATATTCTCATTGCTTCTTTATAATCCATGGATCATATATTGTCAAAGTAAATGTTAAAACTCTAAAAAAATTAAAGTATTTGGACAGATTTTGCTACTAATAAAACAACTTACCTGAAGAACCAAGATGAACATGTTATCAGAGGTATTTGAAGTGACTTATTTTGTTGGTGTAATAACCTCCTTTATCAACAGATAAGGCATTTTCATCAAACTGAGGTTTTGGAAGTGTCTGTGCCTTCTTTGGGTTAACCAACTTAGAAACGAAAGAACTGGTGAAAATATAGGCTTGCTATTGCCCTTAATACACAAGTTGTTTATCTTAATCCTGAAGTTAAGGAATGTTACAAGAAAGTGACATAGCAAGAAAGCTGCATTAGTTGTTCTGCTTTACATGTACAGTGTTATGTATACATATAACACTGTCTCTATTATATATATTTATGTTATATTTAGAACTTAATTAATATATAAGACAAAATACTTTGAACACCTGAGCTTTTCAGGGGAAAAAAAACAAAGTACTCTTTCATGTATATAAGTGGGCATGGCATCAAAATATTTAATGCGAGAAAGCTGGATACATTCTTAGACATGGCAAGGCACTTTATGATAATACTGAAATTTTGTAAGACAATGAAAAAAGTGAGAGAAAATATGAAAGTTGGCAACTTTAATGCAATTTTATAACGTTAACTGTCAAAGCCGGAAGACTATCTCTTTATTCTGTGCAAAATACAAAATCAGATACAAATTTAGTACATGAAAAGCTTGAAGCCCCATGAAAGTTACAGTGGTTATTATCTTTAAAAAGTCTAAGAATGAATCCTTAAGTAAATTCCTTGGAAATGAAAGGCACATTATATTAGCATATTTTTCTCAAAAGAATTTAGGAATGATGTGTAATGTAAGTTATACAGTAGAATCAAAATTTTATCCTTTCATTAGTGACATGTAATTTAGATTACATAGTGGAATCACACTTTGATGCTTTTCTGGAAATGATGAATTACGTCTTTGATCTATAATGAATAACAAGAAGAAAGAGTGCAACATAAATTGCATCAATCATTTTAGGCTGAGATGATATTTTTGATACCTATGTAGATGCTGTAATGTCAAGTAAGAACTGTCACTTGTACACGTTTCTATTTATGCATTAAACGAATGCAAAATGAAAGTCTGTGGCCTCCAAATTGGGATACATCTTTCCACTCTTGTTTTATTTTGAATAGGAAATTCCCCAGTAAACTGTTGTTGACTTGAGTGTCATAAACATAACACTACACTTCTCTTAGACTACAGCCACTCTGAAAATATGTTGAACTGCATAAATTTTGTGATGTATCAGACTTTATTCTTGCATGAAAGAGATGCTGTCTCTTAAAGTGTAATGATATTATTTTGTGAATATGAAGTAGAGAGATGCTATAAATATGATTCTGTAAGGGTTACAGTTTGTGTTATTTTCATCAAGCTCTCACTCAGACGCATTGTCAAGCATATAACAACGGAAATAATAATCAAATGTCTCAGTTACCTGTTCGATGGATCTGTACATTTTAAAAATACTAAATAAGTTAATTACTTAATGCATGAAATCAAACGTTTTATGAGCGAAATGAGGGACTAACGACATAAATCTTTAATGCAGGAAATGTGATATTATATTCAAATTTTTATGAAGTTTAGGTTTTTATAAAGCAATTTTTAACTATTACCGCGATGTTAAAACTATAATCATTAAAGGCAATTCCACTACATTTGTTGTATGTTCCTTTGCATTTCAGTAATCTTAAAGAGAGTAAGTTTATTTGAATTCAACGATTACAGAAACAAGACAAAATAAAGAGTCATTTTTTTATTTCCAAGGAGGCTGCAGTAACTGATAACTGCTGTGAACTGTAATCTGTGTATCATGACATGAAGACAAACTTACCTTTCCTTCTGTCTCTGGGGTCCATGCGCACTCCATCCCTTGGAGGAGGAGGGGGACCTCTAGTCCCGGGACCGTGTCCCCCGCCTCTTCCACTACGGTCTTGTGGAGGTGGTCGACCCTGTCTGGGTCCTCCGCCTCCATTACTATAATCAGGAGGCGCTTCAGTCAAGAAGTTGGAAGGAACCAACCCCCGAACCCCATCCAATTCACCCATGTAGAAACCATCGTCATCCATATCACCATAAACATAGATGACATTGCCCGTCTGGAATGACAACTCCACCTGCAGTGAGATCCAGACAACTCAAGATATTCACAACACAGTAGTAAGGAAGACTCTTCTGATGTTCTTCTATGAGAATAAGTCATTACCAGAACTGGAAGTATGTAGAAAATAAAATCAATTCATGCTAATAGGGTACTTGACCTTGATAAGCTTCATATAATAAGATCTATGTGTAGTGAAATTCAGGGGACTCATATTTTTGCACTTAAATGTATAAGAATTATTATCAGAACTGAAAAATGTTTCATAATGCACTTTGATAGAATTAAAAGGAAAGGTGAAGGGGGGGGGGCCGATAGATGACATGATAGTAAACATGTCTCAATACTCTTCTTGTGCCCTCCTTCAATACACATCAAATTCCTTCTACCACGACTGCTGCGAGAGATGAAATTTATTTGAAAACGAAATAGATATAAAAGTTAATAAAATAATTGAACATGAGAAAGAGGGTGTGAAAATTTGAGGAAAGGAAAGGAAAGGGAAAGTCAATGGCAATGGAAGTAAACGGGAAAATGTAAGGGAGGAAAAAATCTCGAGGTGTTCAAATTTTACACTGATTATATTGGAGCATGTCCACTGAAAGCTGGAATAGTTCAATCACAGAAGAGACCTGTTGCTAGGTTACAGCATGGTAAAAACACGATGACACGAGTTAACAGAGATTCGTGTCTATACAGTGGCTGATAAGAAGCATGTGACTGCAGCAACTGTTACGCACACAACAGCAGAGGAAGCACTGGAAACTGGGTTCTTAGTTGGGTCTGGTCAGAGACAAGGTCAACCAATTTGGAAACATCTGCAATTTCATCCAACTGATAAAGCCAACATAATCACAGACTGCTTAGAAAACCAGTTCAGTGTGCTTGATTTGTGTGACTGTGGCCATATATGACACATGGAGGCTCAAGCCTGCTGGCTACCATCGATGAAGATATCCCCACTAATTTCCAACCCTGTGATGTCTCAAAAGAAATACAATCCTTGAAATTATAAACGCCTGTGGTTTTGATTGCATTCCAAATGAATGTCTTTGGCATCTTCCAAGAAGACATGTTGTGCATTTAACACATTTATTCAATCACTGCCTTTGGCTTGGTTACTTCCCGAGAGGCAGTTTTCAGTCAACACTAGCCAGAAATAGTGAGCAGTAGCCAGTGGAGGCCAGGTGTAGATAGAAGTCAGTGGCCAGGAGTTGCAACCGTGAGGAACTATGAAACTGTCGGCAGCCTGTAAGGACGTGAATATGGAAGCTGAGGAATGTAGAGAGTTGGGAGCTGTTACCAAGCATCAATTGCTGGAGACAAAGCATACTAAGATGCTTCACTGAATGCCATAGTGAATTGTAGAGAGTGTGAATTAGTGATGACATTATAATTAATTGTAGTTAGTGTTTCAAGAGTCCAATAAATACAGTTATGAATCCAAACCCCATCTCTAGTCACTTAACATGTGACAATATTTATACATCTCTTTTTCCCTTGCTTCCTTACACAATTTTTAGAACAAAAAATTGGGAAATGGATTCATCATTCTGCACAAATTTGGGATTCCTTCATTTGTAGGCATGTGAACATGGAGTCTTGACATAATTTATTTACTTGTTACTCACTCACAGCAATTAAATGCAAAGTTTCATTTTATTTATATTGTTAATGTAAAGTTGATTTGGGGGATATATTAACATGAATTAGCTTTGTCATCTACACAACAACATACAGAAAGTAAAGGAAACAGGCCAACTAACTAACTCAATCACTCACTCACTCAATGAGGAAGTGTCCTTACTGAGATCCCAACAGTTNTACAGAAAGTAAAGGAAACAGGCCAACTAACTAACTAACTAACTAACTAACTCAATCCCTCACTCACTCAATGAGGAAGTGTCCTTACTGAGATCCCAACAGTTGTTCAATGGATACAGAATTTTGCTGACCTATTTGAAACCTGAAGGTTCATTAACATATTTGAATGGGCTAACAGATAGTAACAACGTTAAAAACCTAAAGAATTATAAGATTATAATGAGATGCTTACCTCGGCATCAACATTTGGTGAAAGCTCTTGTGGGTCGTAATCGTAGAGAGCAATCATCTTTTTGACTGGCATGTTGGCATATATGTCTCCCCAACGATCTCTTGGCCCACCACGACCTCCTTCCTTTAGAGTATCCTGTACTTCTACCACCATGTTATGTGGAACAAAACCCCTCCTACCTCTGCATTCACCCCAGTAGAAACCATCTGCATCTTTATCCCCATAGACCTGAAATAAAAGAAATATTTCCTCTATGAACAGTAATACACAGCTGCAAACTAAATAAATGCATGTATAAGTAGAAAATCATAGGTTAGTATTCTCCATACTCATTGCTGTAAGAAATTCAGATTTCACAACACCCAGCTTAATGAAGGAGCATTCTACTACTTAGTCTCTACATGAATAATGTCCAACCATATTTCAAACCTGTTATTTCCAGTACCTGAGAATGAAATATTTTTTATTTTCAAGACAAGGGCACCACACAATTGTAACACACTTTATCACTAACAGCGATGAGAGCTGCTAGGAAGTGGGATGTACCTTCTTTAAGGTGGAATGGGTACCTTCACTGCACATTATGCACCTGCACATATATAACAACAACATTCTTTCAATCAACATTACCAGCAGTTGTATATTAAGTCTCATGGCAAGTTTCTTAACTCTGTTATTATGCCTAGAACTATCAGGAATGTGTGGCTATACAAAAGTAATGGAGACAAACTTAAGCAGAGAGTACTTTACCCAACACAAACTACAGATGAATAGACTTGAAAAAAAGAATTCATATCCTAAACTATATTACAAAACATAAAATCCATCCTTACGAGACAAAGGCCACCCGCCCATCAACTTGAAATGGAAAGAAGACTCCATGGATCTGAGCCCAGTTGAGAACACATTAGACAGGAAAAGTGACGAATTAGAGCAAAAAGGAACCTAAGCCCAGATGTCTGCCAGATACAGAAAATATCCAATAACAAGGAAAGATGATTTTATGGTCAATACGTCTGTCAAAGAGAGGGATCTAATAATTAATGATAGCCAGACAAACTGCCCTCAGCAAACTAGCTATAACAAAAAAAGCTAACCTACAAAACAGTAAACTGAATCAAGCAACCTGAATCATAAACAGAACCAATAGTACAATAAAATCGACAAAACATAAGATATTAAAAATATTCAATCAGAATATACAAGGCCTAGAAAAACAAAAGGAACGAACTAATAAGCTCCCTGTATTAAGCTATTCCACACATATTGTGCTTCACTGAACACCAGATGAAAAGACTAGAATTAGAACACACCCACACAGAAAACTACAGATTAGGCGTCAAATACTGTAGGCAGTCAATGGAAGGAGGAGGAGCGAGTATATTTATTAAAAAAAAAACATAAATTTCACTAATATTAATATAGAGGAGCACTGTCTTGACAAAGACATAGAAACATGTGCTCTCAAATTAAAATCCACATTTTTAATATATTGTGACATGTTGACCCTTACCTCCCCAGCTGCACGTAGCGGTAACGTAGCGCTCGCGTAATAGGCGAGTAATCACCCCACAACTCTCCCCGTACTGACGTCACGAGCGGAGCCGAAGTGAGCCAAGAGGAGCTGACGTTAGCTGAGTCCCCGCAACCTTGAAGCTATGCAAGCGAGTCAACAGCAGTGACGTCACCGAGGGATATCGCGGTTGCTAGGCAGCAGTCAACAACTCCGGACAGCGTGGCTAGCAACACGGCGCCAGACGACAATTGTCCGATCGAGGCTACATAAGGAGCAGCGAAGGCTATTCACAGTCAGTCCTGGAGCTACCTCCGAGTCAGTCCTCGAGCTACCTCCGAGTTAGTTCCGAGTTAGCCAGCAACTAGTCAGTTGTATTCTGGCATTT